>NC_088416.1:1287147-1491402 GCF_034236695.1 Oncorhynchus nerka | reverse complement strand
AGAAGAGATGTAAGCTCAGTGCCAGATCCTTTAGTTCTACAGTTTGGGTGTTAAATGAAACAGCTGTGGCGGGGAGTGAAACAGGAGAGGAGAGGGACAACACTGTACGTGACTGTTTAGTCATAGATAGATAGATGGTACATCACAACGTTCCATTTAATCGCTCTATCGTGTGTTTGGTGTGATAACTCCACTCCAGACTGTGTGGGCACAGGCTTTGAGGGGCCCCCCCCTCGACTGTTTCAACCCTCTGCTGCAGCGCTGCAGTTGACAGCCACCAGACAGGCCACTCTCCTGTAACGTCAGCCAGACTTCACAGGCTCAGCTAAGTAACTGTCAATCTGTCTAAGTTCTGTCTTAGTTTTCCACCATATTCCCCCTGTGTGGATGTGCACAAATGCACACGCAAAAAAAGGTTTACACAATCTGATGGCCACACAGCAGTATGAAACACAGAGAAGGTGAGGACAGTCAAATAGTAAGGAAGGTGAGAGGACAGGAGAGAATGAGAGAGATCTGGGGGAAAGAGGAGAGACGTACCAATGGGTTAAGGTGTGAAAACAAACAAGGCGCTGTGGAGTTCAGTCCATTTCCTCTTGTACTCCTTTTGACAGGATGTGAGATATCTACAATACATGACATTAACACAAGGACATCATTGTAATATGACACTGACAGCACACCGTAGTTCTGTCAAACACAGATGTCTCAAACAATACAGAACTATCCCTCTTAGTTTTCTCTCTCTCTCTGCTCCACTGTTGTCCTCCCCATGCGACTATAATAACGTTTGCAGCATTCTCTCCCCAGCTCTCTGGGCTGACTTCTATTGCCTATTAACTATTCATAAGATCTTGTGACTGTAGACTTCTACAAAAAAAAAATCCCACTGTAAGCCTCCACTACACTAGTCCACACATCAAACGCACGCCTCAATTTATCTACGGGAGGAGAAAATAGCAAAACTGTTTTTTGTGTGTCTGTCTGTGTGTGCGTGTGTGAGGATAGAGATCATGTATGAAAACTCCCTTCAGGTTTTGGAGGTCAGGGTGTGTGGAATGGAATTGATTTCACGACTAAGGAGCCTCGGGGCGTTATGAGCAAAGAAGGTTAGACGCTCGCACACACACACACACACACACACACACACACACACATACCGTTTTAAGTGTATAAGCAGCTGACAGTAGTCTGACCCAGACGCTAATAGTGACATTAGAAATGTGAGGGAGGTTAGGCAGACTGCTGATGACATGGTGTTCTGTGATAGGTGGGTCATTCTGTTTGTAAGATGACAGCTTAATGTGGAGGAGAGTGGGAACAATTAGCCTTAAACGGATTAGCCAATCCCAAGCTCAGAAATGCGACACAGGTCATGTGATCGTACGGTTTTAATCACGGGCTTGTGATAGGGTGATGATGTAACGTTTGGATAACGTTTGGCATCAACTGGACTGATACTGACAACATGCTGAGACCCCTTCCAGTATGAACTGACTAGAACTGATGTAATGGATTCAACTGATCACGAACTGATAGAATCACTCTCCCAATACTCACAATGACATTGGAGATATATTCAAACCTGACAGGAACGGTAAAGTGAGGAACAGTCCCTCAGAACATTTAGATATTCAGAGGGTTGGGTTTTATACCGCTGACCGGAATTGGATTTGGGGTGACAGAAAGAATAGTTGACGTGATTATTCAAGAATAAAGTGGAGCTTAACTTTCCCAGAGCTTCACCTCATGTGCTCAGCGGAACGGCTCTTCATTTTTCTTTTCCTCAAAAAGATTTGCGTGATTTGCTGTGCAGAGAATCTGGTCCCACTAATACATCGCGGTTCCCGGATCTAACACTTTCCATGCAGCTCAGGACTAAGACTAATTATGACTTTACATAACTGATCGTTCTTCTAAAGTACAGAGAGAAAGGAATTAGCAATAGCCAATGAGACCTTTTTTCTAAGGAAACACTTTGGCGCTCAGGACGAGGATAGTTTCCCAGACCCAGATTAAGCCTTTAGTCGTTGACTCAAAAGCATTGAAATACACTATATTAAAAGAGTTGTTTATTTAGGCTTAATCTGTGTTTAGAAAACTGTCCCTCAGTGTTTAGGAACTCAAGGAAGTTATCACATGTATAGATTGACCAATCCTACCCTTGGCTGCAAACTACCTGTGTATTATCAAAATGTGTAATCGAGATATAATTTATGTCTAAATCAAAGCAGAAAACAAATCAACTCTTCCATGTGGACCCAGTCAACCCAGTCAAGCCCTTCGGTCCTTTCTATCGCTCCAGAAATGATGAAAAAGAGAAAACAAGTCAGGCTGCTCAGCCGATTGGTTGACATATTGTCAATGGACTAAACTTAACAAAAAGAAGAAAGAAAATACAATACAAAATGACATAAAACACAACGGGAAAAGCCTCAGTATCCGAATGGGAGATTAATAATAAACTGGTCTTAAATACATCTACAAGCTAGAGCATTGTATTTGGTTCAAAACAACACAAGACCTAAACCTCAACTGGAGTCGGGTATAAAGGGTGTGGCCACTGAGCAAGTAGAGGGAGTTAAACTCCTAGGTATGACACCGGACGGTCAGTTATCATGGTCACGTTGAGGAAGTTAAACTCCTAGGTATGACACCAGACAGTCAGTTATCATGGTCACGTTGAGGAAGTT
Source organism: Oncorhynchus nerka (assembly GCF_034236695.1). Classification (NCBI taxonomy): domain Eukaryota; kingdom Metazoa; phylum Chordata; class Actinopteri; order Salmoniformes; family Salmonidae; genus Oncorhynchus; species Oncorhynchus nerka. Next base: position 1,488,709 of record NC_088416.1, on the reverse strand, counting down.
AAACTCCTAGGTATGACACCAGACAGTCAGTTATCATGGTCACGTTGAGGAAGTTAAACTGCTAGGTATGACACCAGACAGTCAGTTATCATGGTCACGTTGAGGAAGTTAAACTCCTATGTATGACACCAGACAGTCAGTTATCATGGTCACGTTGAGGAAGTTAAACTGCTAGGTATGACACCAGACAGTCAGTTATCATGGTCACGTTGAGGAAGTTAAACTGCTAGGTATGACACCAGACAGTCAGTTATCATGGTCACGTTGAGGAAGTTAAACTCCTAGGAATGACACTGGATGGTCAGTTATCATGGTCACGTTAGGAAGTTAAACCCTAGGAATGACTCCAGACAGTCAGTTATCATGGTCAAGTTGAGGAAGTTAAACTGCTAGGTATAGTCAGTTATCATGGTCAAGTTGAGGAAGTTAAACTCCTAGGTATGACACTGGACAGTCAGTTATCATGGTCACGTTGAGGAAGTTAAAAGGTATGACACCAGACAGTCAGTTATCATGGTCATGACTAGGTATGACACAGACGGTCAGTTATCATGGTCACGTTGAGGAAGTTAAACTGCTAGGTATGACACCAGACAGTCAGTTATCATGGTCACGTTGAGGAAGTTAAACTGCTAGGTATGACACCAGACAGTCAGTTATCATGGTCACGTTGAGGAAGTTAAACTCCTAGGTATGACACCAGACAGTCAGTTATCATGGTCACGTTGAGGAAGTTAAACTCCTAGGTATGACACCAGACAGTCAGTTATCATGGTCACGTTGAGGAAGTTAAACTGCTAGGTATGACACCAGACAGTCAGTTATCATGGTCACGTTGAGGAAGTTAAACTGCTAGGTATGACACCAGACAGTCGGTTATCATGGTCACGTTGAGGAAGTTAAACTCCTAGGTATGACACCAGACAGTCAGTTATCATGGTCACGTTGAGGAAGTTAAACTGCTAGGTATGACACCAGACAGTCAGTTATCATGGTCACGTTGAGGAAGTTAAACTGCTAGGTATGACACCAGACAGTCAGTTATCATGGTCACGTTGAGGAAGTTAAACTCCTAGGTATAACACCAGACAGTCAGTTATCATGGTCACGTTGAGGAAGTTAAACTGCTAGGTATGACACCAGACAGTCAGTTATCATGGTCACGTTGAGGAAGTTAAACTCTAGGTATGACACCAGACAGTCAGTTATCATGGTCACGTTGAGGAAGTTAAACTCCTAGGAATGACACTGGATGGTCAGTTATCATGGTCACGTTAAGGAAGTTAAACTCCTAGGAATGACACCAGACAGTCAGTTATCATGGTCAAGTTGAGGAAGTTAAACTGCTAGGTATGACACCAGACAGTCAGTTATCATGGTCACGTTGAGGAAGTTAAACTCCTAGGTATGACACCAGACAGTCATTTATCATGGTCACGTTGAGGAAGTTAAACTGCTAGGTATGACACCAGACAGTCAGTTATCATGGTCACGTTGAGGAAGTTAAACTGCTAGGTATGACACCAGACAGTCAGTTATCATGGTCCGTTGAGGAAGTTAAACTCCTAGGTATGACACCAGACAGTCAGTTATCATGGTCACGTTGAGGAAGTTAAACTCCTAGGTATGACACCAGACAGTCAGTTATCATGGTCACGTTGAGGAAGTTAAACTCCTAGGTATGACACCAGACAGTCAGTTATCATGGTCACGTTAAGGAAGTTAAACTCCTAGGTATGACACCAGACAGTCAGTTATCATGGTCACGTTGAGGAAGTTAAACTCCTAGGTATAACACCAGACAGTCAGTTATCATGGTCACGTTGAGGAAGTTAAACTGCTAGGTATGACACCAGACAGTCAGTTATCATGGTCACGTTGAGGAAGTTAAACTGCTAGGTATAACACCAGACAGTCAGTTATCATGGTCACGTTGAGGAAGTTAAACTGCTAGGTATGACACCAGACAGTCAGTTATCATGGTCACGTTGAGGAAGTTAAACTGCTAGGTATGACACCAGACAGTCAGTTATCATGGTCACGTTGAGGAAGTTAAACTCCTAGGAATGACACTGGATGGTCAGTTATCATGGTCACGTTAAGGAAGTTAAACTCCTAGGAATGACACCAGACAGTCAGTTATCATGGTCAAGTTGAGGAAGTTAAACTGCTAGGTATGACACCAGACAGTCAGTTATCATGGTCACGTTGAGGAAGTTAAACTCCTAGGTATGACACCAGACAGTCAGTTATCATGGTCACGTTGAGGAAGTTAAACTGCTAGGTATGACACCAGACAGTCAGTTATCATGGTCACGTTGAGGAAGTTAAACTCCTAGGTATGACACCAGACAGTCAGTTATCATGGTCACGTTGAGGAAGTTAAACTGCTAGGTATGACACCAGACAGTCAGTTATCATGGTCACGTTGAGGAAGTTAAACTGCTAGGTATGACACCAGACAGTCAGTTATCATGGTCACGTTGAGGAAGTTAAACTGCTAGGTATAACACCAGACAGTCAGTTATCATGGTCACGTTGAGGAAGTTAAACTGCTAGGTATGACACCAGACAGTCAGTTATCATGGTCACGTTGAGGAAGTTAAACTGCTAGGTATGACACCAGACAGTCAGTTATCATGGTCACGTTGAGGAAGTTAAACTCCTAGGAATGACACTGGATGGTCAGTTATCATGGTCACGTTAAGGAAGTTAAACTCCTAGGAATGACTCGGGACGGTCAGTTATCATGGTCAAGTTGAGGAAGTTAAACTGCTAGGTATGACACCAGACAGTCAGTTATCATGGTCACGTTGAGGAAGTTAAACTCCTAGGTATGACACCAGACAGTCATTTATCATGGTCACGTTGAGGAAGTTAAACTGCTAGGTATGACACCAGACAGTCAGTTATCATGGTCACGTTGAGGAAGTTAAACTCCTAGGTATGACACCAGACAGTCAGTTATCATGGTCACGTTGAGGAAGTTAAACTCCTAGGTATGACACCAGACAGTCAGTTATCATGGTCACGTTGAGGAAGTTAAACTCCTAGGTATGACACCAGACAGTCAGTTATCATGGTCACGTTAAGGAAGTTAAACTCCTAGGTATGACACCAGACAGTCAGTTATCATGGTCACGTTGAGGAAGTTAAACTCCTAGGTATAACACCAGACAGTCAGTTATCATGGTCACGTTGAGGAAGTTAAACTGCTAGGTATGACACCAGACAGTCAGTTATAATGGTCACGTTGAGGAAGTTAAACTGCTAGGTATAACACCAGACAGTCAGTTATCATGGTCACGTTGAGGAAGTTAAACTGCTAGGTATGACACCAGACAGTCAGTTATCATGGTCACGTTGAGGAAGTTAAACTGCTAGGTATGACACCAGACAGTCAGTTATCATGGTCACGTTGAGGAAGTTAAACTCCTAGGAATGACACTGGATGGTCAGTTATCATGGTCACGTTAAGGAAGTTAAACTCCTAGGAATGACTCGGGACGGTCAGTTATCATGGTCAAGTTGAGGAAGTTAAACTGCTAGGTATGACACCAGACAGTCAGTTATCATGGTCACGTTGAGGAAGTTAAACTCCTAGGTATGACACCAGACAGTCATTTATCATGGTCACGTTGAGGAAGTTAAACTGCTAGGTATGACACCAGACAGTCAGTTATCATGGTCACGTTGAGGAAGTTAAACTGCTAGGTATGACACCAGACAGTCAGTTATCATGGTCACGTTGAGGAAGTTAAACTCCTAGGTATGACACCAGACAGTCAGTTATCATGGTCACGTTAAGGAAGTTAAACTCCTAGGTATGACACCAGACAGTCAGTTATCATGGTCACGTTGAGGAAGTTAAACTCCTAGGTATAACACCAGACAGTCAGTTATCATGGTCACGTTGAGGAAGTTAAACTGCTAGGTATGACACCAGACAGTCAGTTATCATGGTCACGTTGAGGAAGTTAAACTGCTAGGTATGACACCGGACAGTCAGTTATCATGGTCACGTTGAGGAAGTTAAACTCCTAGGTATGACACCAGACAGTCAGTTATCATGGTCACGTTGAGGAAGTTAAACTCCTAGGTATGACACCAGACAGTCAGTTATCATGGTCACGTCATATTGACAAAGTAGTTGAGACGTCTGTTATTGAAGACGTTCTCGTCTGCAGAAGTTCTGCATTTTTGTTTTACACAAAAATCAACTGTAGTTGTTAAGGCTCTGGTCTTGTTCCATCATTTCATTCATTTAAATAACTGTTCATCTTGATTACTGTCCGGTGACTTGGTCAGGTGCAGCAAAGAAAGATCTATCAAAGCTGCAGCTGGTACAAAGCAAAGCAGTACACCTTGCCCTTAACTGCACACACAGAACTAACATCACCAACATGCATGATAGTCTTTCCTGGTTGACGGTTGACGAGAGACGAACTGCATGTCTTCTAGTTTTCATGAGAAATAAGTACTGTGACGAAAATTCGAGATTGTCTGCATGATCAAATAACATTGATCGCGGACACCCATACATACCCCACAAGCACTGCCACCAGGGGTCTCTTCATAGTCCCTAAATCCAAAACAAATTCCCGGGCAACGCACAGTATTATACTGAGCCATGATCACATGGAACTCCCTTCCATCTCCTATTACTCACCGGTGTGTCAATCTAAGTAACATAATACTAAAAATCCCATTCAAAAATCCTTCAGTTTAAACTAGAGATATCATTTTTGCACGGGCTGCGTCTCAATCCACTGCATCGGACATTGGCGGCCGTCCGCATTTGTGGGGGAAGGTGGCCGAGCTACAGCGGTGTTTGTAGTGTCCATTCTGCTCAACGGCCCCCCCCACACGTGTCACGGGACTCGTCTGAAGTCAGTACCGTCGATGTGCTTCCACTTAGCTAGCGGTCAGTCTGTCTATCAGTAAGTCAGTCTGCCCCTTAGGCAGACACAGTTACATATAATATATGCCAATTACTAGACGCTTTAGTCATGCCTGGATACATTTTAAGTATGGGTGTTCCCGGGAATCGAACCCACTACCCTGGCGCTACAAGGGTCATGCTCTACCAACTGCTGAACATCTACCATAACTAAAATGTCACTACAGCATCACTAGGCTGAATATAGGTTATAATGTAACCTTTACAGTACATGAACTGTCCAGCTACATTACCAGGGGAAAAGGAGTACGAGCTGAAAAAGAACACTGATGCCTTGGGGCATCGTGTAGGAGAAATGCATCTGCATCTATGTACTGTACTGTAGAGTACTGTATGTATTGGTTAGGGCATCCAAATGTGTTACATTTGCAGATGAGATCGAGAGAGTGATTCCAGGAAGCTAGAATTATCTCCTTTACATAACGTTGTGGAGTAGCAATCCAGCCCTCTCTCTCTCTCTCTGTCTCTCTCTCTGTCTTTTTCTCTCGCCTCTCCTCTCTCTGTCTCCTCTCTGTCTCTCTCTCTCCTCTCTGTCTCACTTTTTCCTCTCTGTCTCTCTCGCTCTGTCTCTCTTTCTCTCCTCTCTCTCTTCTCTCTCGCTCCTCTCTGTCTCGCTCTCTCTCTCCTCTCCCTCTTCGTCTCTATCCTCTCTGTCTCGCTCTCTCTCGCTATCCTCTCTGTCTCTGTACTGTAGGGTACTGTATGTATTGTTCAGGGCATCCAAATGTGTTACATATGCAGATGAGAACGAGAGAGTGATTCCAGGAAGCTAGAATCTCCTTCACATAACGTTGTGGAGTAGCAATCCAGCCCTCTCTCTCTCTCCTCTCTGTCTCTCTCTCTCTGTCCTCTCTGTCTCTCTCTCTCATCTCTGTCTCTCTCTCTCTGTGTCTCTCTTTCTCTCTCTCTCTCTCTCTCTCTCTGCAGCAGTGGTGTTGTGTGTGGTTTCAGGTTAGCACTCATAGGATGAAGGCCAGTTACAGTGCATTGCATAGCTGGAGGGCTGAATACTAAACATGACATCTACTGTTCTGTAATGTATATGTTAGTAATGTAAGATACTGTATTGTGTTACAGCATACAGTAAAGATGTTATCTTTACGCCGTAGCACAGTTCAATTGTGTGACTGAGTTCCACAGTTTGGTTTCTTAAGGGCCTGTCGGCTGTCTGCTGCTAAGCCCAGGACTCAGTATCCGACTGTACACACACACACACACACACACACACACACACACACACACACACAGTCTTGGCTGCAGAAGCTTGACTGTGGGTGATTGGAGCGGGGAGCTCACCAGAGTGGAGCTGGCTAATGAGGTTGACCATGCCTGGGGCTGTGTGTGTGTGTGTGTGTGTGTGTGTGTGTGTGTGTGTGTGTGTGTGTGTGTGTGTACGTGTGTCTACTTTATCATTGACTCCAATCAAGAACCACAGACTGAGACAGAGAGACATCAAAAGATGCACACACGCACGCACGCACGCTCGCGCACACACACACACACACACACACACACAGAGTAGCCCATGGTAACCTCTCATTGGTGACAAATTATAAACAAGGGAGGGGCCACGTTATTGGCACCCTCTCCCCACTGTTAATGACAATGTTACCCCAACGTTAGTCTCCGGGCATCCCACAATGCACCACTACACTACTGTCACGCCCTGACCGTAGAGATCTTTTTATTCTCTATGTTTGGTTGGTCAGGGTGTGACTAGGGTGGGAAACTCTATGTTCTTTGTTTCTATGTTTTGGCCGGGTATGGTTCTCAATCAGGGACAGCTGTCTATCGTTGTCTCTGATTGGGAATCATACTTAGGCAGCCTTTTTTCCTTTTGTATTTGTGGGTAGTTGTCTTTGTTAGGGGCATTATAGCCTAAGTAAGCTTCACGGTCGTGTCCTTGTTCTTTGTTGGTGACATTTACCAATAAAATAAATGTGCGCTCACCATGCTGCACCTTGGTGTTACGGTTTTCTTCCATCGAAAGAGAGTCGGACCAAAATGCAGCGTGGTTAGTTCGATACATCTTTAATAAACGAAAAAACACAAAATACAAAACAAGAAACGAAACGTGAAAACCTATACAGCCTATCTTTTTTTTTTTTTTTTGTAGGAAGGAAACATAGCTACATTTATTTCTTCATCTCAAATCAAATAAAATCAAATGTTATTCATCACATGAATACCACAGGTATTCACTTTACAGTGAAATGCTTACATACGAGTGTAACGGCGTTCTTCGTTTGTTGAAAGAGAGGACCGAAATGCAGCGTGGTGGTTACTCATGTCTTTAATTAAGAAAATGACGATACATGAAATAACTGAATAAACAAAACAACAAACGGAACGTGAAACCTATTTACAGCCTTTTTTTTTTTTTTATAAAAATAGTTTATTATCTTCAATACCATTCATTCTTTACAACTCATAATTTACACAAATAATGGTATTTTAAATAAACAAATTAAACTAAAACATAAACCACAAACAAAACCTCAGGGGAGCATCTTCCCTCCCCGTTACCCTACAAAATACCTCTCCCTAATCTCCCCGTCCCTAATCTATCCTCTTACAAATCTAAATGACACCCAGCCCTAAACCCCCCTTCCACCTCTCCCGAGCAGCATGCTGCCCCCACTTCCTCTCCTCCCTCTTCATCCTCCCCCTCAAATCTCCTTCCACCCTCCTCACTATCCCTTCAACCCCCCAATCTTTCCCTGTCTTCACCATGTTCTGCCTTTCTTCCCACAGCCCCCGTTTAAAGAGACTCATGAGAAGCCAGAGCAGAAACCTGTCCCTATCCGTCCCTCTCGCTCTCCCTACACCCCTCTCTAACCTGGCCCACGTCAATACAAAATCCCCCTTTACCAAACCTAACAACACCCGTGCCCTAGCCCATACTACTCCGGCAAAGGCACAGTCCCAAAGACATGGCGCACAGTCTCCTCCCTGCCACAAGAGGATCTTAGACAGGTGGGGGATTGCACCAAATTATACCGGTACAAGATGGAACGTGCCGGCAAACACTTATGAAGGCTCAACCAATTCAGGTCCTTGAGCCTGTTATCCAGACCCGCGCCTGCACTCCCTCCCAGACCACTTCCGAGATGCCCACTACAGGCGCCGGACTCCCTGCCTTTCTGACCTCCTCGTACAGGTGCCTGTGATCTAAACCTACTCGGGCAACTTCAACCTCAGGGTGCGCACGCAGCCACTTGGCCGCATGACCAAAGTGCCACGGCAGCTGTTCCGCCCGAGGACCCGTGTTAGACCACACCATTATGCTTCTCGCCTGATACGAGAAAAACACCCGCAGGAGGTAACCGGACGGGTGTATCACTGGCTGAGCAAGCTCCGTTAACAAGAAGGAAACAAAAATTGAGTCCAGCTTGAGGGGAAATGTGGTACCCCCTACCTCCCTCCCCCGATGGGACAGATCATGCGTGCCCTGGCGACCCACTCGCACCTGCCCCTCCACATAAACTGAAACACAAGCCTCACTAGAGGCCTCCTCAGACAAGCCGGCAATGGGTAGATATATGCCAAATACAAAAGAGACGGCAACACATCCACCTTTAGGACCAGGACTTTGCCCATAAAAGACAAATACCTAGCTTTCCACATTGCTAGCTTCCTCTGTACCACTGAGATACGCATGTTCCAGTTTAGCGTCGCTGAGCCGGAGGTCTCAAAATGGACCCCGAGAATCCTCAGGGCCCCCTCACAGAGAGATAACCCCCCAGGCACATCCGTTCTACCGCGCCATCTTCCGAAAAACTTGACTGAAGACTTTGCATGGTTCAGAACTGCTCCCGACGCTCGGGTGAAATCCCCAAAGATGGCAAGGGACCTTGTCAGGCACGAGTCCTTGCACAACAGCAAGGAAGTGTCGTCGGCGTACTGCGTCATCTTAACACGCAGCCCACCACTTCCAGGGATCAGCAAACCTTCCACCCCTGTGTCTGCCCTAATGGCAGCCCCCAGAGGCTCCATGTACAGAACGAAGAGGAGAGCCGAGAGTGGGCACCCCTGCCTGACCCCAGACGAGAGGTCAAAAACATCACCCAAGTGACTATTTACACTAACTCGGCACCCCGCTCCGACATATAATGTACGAATCCATCCTATAAACTTCTCCCCAAATCCTAATCGACCTAACACTCTGAATAAAAAGGATCTATTCACGCGATCGAAGGCTTTCGCCTGATCTAGCGCTGCTACCATTAAAGGCAGACCTCTATCTTCAACCCAAGCGATGGAGTCCCTGATTAACTGTAGGTTCCATCTAATAGAGCGGCCCTCTACCCCGCACGTCTGATCCTCATGAACGACGTAGGGAAGGGCTGTGCGCAACCGGTCTGCTAAAACCTTTGCAAGTAGCTTGTAATCTACACACAGCATGGTCAACGGCCGCCAGTTGCCAAGGTCTGTTACTTCCCCCTTCTTATATAAAAGTGACAGCACACCAACAGCCATTGATCCCCCGGGACCCCGTCTCAAGGATGGCCTTCAAGACTTCGAGGACCACTGGTCCAAGTATACCCCAAAACTTGAGATAAAACTCAGCCGGCAGCCCATCTATCCCAGGCACCTTCCCTTTTCCCATCCTCCTAAGAGCGCTCTCAACCTCTTCTAGTGAGATCTGGGCCTCCATCACTTCTCTAATGTCCTCCGGCAACCGCCTGGACAAGTGTTCTAAAAACACATTTCCCTGCTCTACATCTATTTCCCTTTCCTTAAATAAACCTTGAAATGATCAGTTGTCACCCTGACCATATCCTCTGGTTCTCTAACTATACTACCATTTTCTTCCCTAACACCATGCATTACCTTCCTACTCTGTCTTGCCCTAACCAACTTAAAGAACATAGCAGAACAAGTCTCATTATGTTCTAGAAAGCCACTATGCGCTCGCTCAAGGAAAGCTCGAGCCTTCCGCTCCTGCAACTCCCTGAGCTGCGCCTTTAGGGTGCGGATCTCTCCCAGTCAAACGACCCGCCGAGGTTGCCTGCCTCGTATTCGAGTTCAATTAACCTCTGGATACGATCCACCTCCCTCCTCTCCTCCCTTTTTTCCTCTTGCAATACCCTATTATAAAGCCCTAATCCTCACCTTAACTAATTCCCACCACTCTAACACCCCCTCGCACATGGACCGGAGGCCCTCAAGCCTCCAAAAGAAACCATAAAACCCGTCAACAAAAAGCCTGCTCCTCCAGCACATCCCGATCTAGCTTCCAGTACCCTCTACCAAAGAGGCAGACTGGCGACCCCACCTGCAGGAGCACCCGTCGTGATCCGAAAAGAAAACAGGCAACAGCCGCCCAGACAACTTACCCAAAGACCTGGGTACAAAAATATAGTCGAGCCTCCACTCAACCCCCTGGAGTTACGCCATGTAGGACCGTCCATTTTCGGAGTAGTGTGCAGACCACCATCTACCAGACCATGGCAAGCCATTAGCCTGGCAATGGCGCCCGCACTGCTATCCCCCTCTTCCTAAATCTGTATTAAAATCCCCCTATCACTAATTTCCTATTTGTGACACACAGGGGCGTCAGACAGTCCACCATCTCCCTCCTGTCTGCCACCACCTGTGGCCCATACACCACCACTAATCTAAATTTACAATCCCTTATCGTGACATCCACCCCTATAACCCTCCCCTGCATTACCACAAAAGAATCCTCCACTTTTACCTCCCTGTGCCCACACAAAATCCCTACCCCCGATGAGTGCACCCCCAACACCCCAAACCGACTCCCCTTGTCCCACTCCCTCTTAAACCTAATAACATCCCCTCCATCCCTCAGGTGAACCTCCTGTAAAAAACAAAAATCAAACCCCACACCCTCCAAATAACTAAAACCGCCCTCCTCTTAACAAAATCCCTTAGACCCCTTACATTTAAACTAACAAAAGTAAAATTAGACTCCATGAAAAATAAATACATGTAATACACTCAAATTCTAAACCCAGACAGAAAAAACATAAAACAGGAGACTCACCCGATGCTCCCCTGCTCCATATCTACCGGTGAGAACACCATCCGTAATCCCGACATCCCCCTCTTCCTCCATCACACCATCCCAGGATGCAGGAATAGTGTTTGGCTCGGGGTGCCCTGCACCCTGGGTCTACCCCCACAATCCTCCCCCTCCCCAGTGTTGCAGCTGGTTTGGAAAAAAAAATTGGGGAGGCTGAGTCCCCAAACAAAAAACTCCCCACCTCCTCTTGTACCCAGTCCTGAGTCTTGTTATGTGTGTCCCCACCCAACAGAAGTTGAGGGCCTGGGGAAACCAGCAGCAACCCAGAGGTTTCTCCCGCCCCCATCACTCTCTTGGCCATCCCTTTCCCCTCACTGTCGGCCAATCGCCCCCTCCTCTTCATACTCTTCTTTGGTGATGGCGGCAGTGAAGAGATACCACCCTTCCCCCCGCCAGCTCCTCCACCATACCCCTCATCTCTTCCACCATGGCACTTTCCCCCAGTCCACTTTCTCTTCCACCGTCTCCTTCTCCACCACTCCTCCTCGCTTTCTTCTCTCTCATGCTCCTCCACTCGGTTGCCTTCTTCCGCCGCTTTTCTGGTTCTCCTACTCCCGTGCCTTCCGTTTCCTTCTCTCTTCCATCCGCCGCTTCTGGCTCCTCCTCCTTCCTTGTGGCCTTCCCTCTGGACCTGAACTCTGGTCATGAGGCGTGCTTCCTTCCCCTCCTCTTCTTCCCCTCATCCCCCGCTCCTGCTCCCCCCCCAGCCGCAGACGCATATGACCTCTGAGGGGCCGGGCACCCCCTCCACAGGTGTGCTGACGAGCCACACCCATGGCACGTCTTAGGCTTGTCACAATCCCTCGCCTCGTGATCCTCAGATGCACAAAATCTGCATTTTCTTGCACTGCATGAGGCGAATATGTGACCATAGGCCATACAGTGTCTGCAAAATGGGGGCTGACGTGCATAATACAACGTCCCCCTGTCAGCCCCTAGGGAGAACATAGCAGGAGGATGGAGGTAGCCACCATGTCCCCTTGGGTCCTCTCTGAGGAGGGCCTGGAAGCCTCTCCTCCCATTCCAAAACCCAAGGGAGTCTTTGAGGTGCCTTGCTGAGGAGACGTTATCCATGTATCTCCCCAGAAAAGCCCTCACCTCTTCGTCCTTAACGTAAGGGTTGTAAATGTTTACAGTTACAACCCTAAAGTTATTCTTCGCCAGGCTTGTTATTTCGTAGTGGCACATCGGCCTCTCACCTCCCACTGCTCTTGCCCTTCTCAGGATATCATCGTGTTTTTCCTCTGTATATAGTGCAACGTCGTATGCTCCCTCCAACGAGTTGCCTTGGAAACAAAACACGTCCTTCACCGTCAGCTTTAGAATCCCCATCAATATTATCCTTCCAAAGGATTCCCGTCCTAAAGGCTCAAACTCCTTTTCCTTCCAAGCAAACCGAATCGTGTTGGCCAGCCCAATCCCAGGGACCGACCGTGTTGATGTATTTAGCACCATCTCCGCAAGGAGAATGGCGCTCGTTCTCTTCTCTTCCAAAACAATTGAAAAGAAAAAACCAAGTGACTGAGCCTATCTGGTGAACTACACAGAGACAGGAACAAACACCCACGAAACACTCAAAGAATATGGCTGCCTAAATATGGTTCCCAATCAGAGACAACGAGAATCACCTGCCTCTGATTGAGAACCGCCTCAGGCAACCATAGACTTTGCTAGAACACCCCACTAAGCCACAATCCCAAAACCTACACAAAAAAAACATACATAAACACAACACAAAATAAACCCAAGTCACACCCTGGCCTGACCAAATAAATATAGAAAACACAAAATACTAAGACCAGGGCGTGACACTTGGTCTGGTCATTTCCATGACGACGGCGATCGTGACAACTACCGCTTCTTCTAGTGCCCAGGGTCTAAATTGAATGAGTTTCTCCCAACAAATCGCACCCACACACCACACACATCATACACACACCACACACATCATACACACACATGGTACAGACACCATATCGTTCAGATTACAGCAGAATGGTCTGTGTGTATGTGTATTTGTGTGTTAGATACCTGCCTCGCTTCAGTTCTGCTGCTCCTCTGATATCAGTTCTACTTATCACTGCCTCCAAATTAAGAGACAGACTGAGACACACAGACATCAATACACGCACACACACTGATGCACACACTCCCGGTGCAGACGCCATATCGTGCGGATTACAGAATAGGACCTACTTTTACAGTGATCATATGAATGTTGAATCTTTACTGGGGGGGTTGTAGAGGTAAATAAACACACACACAGTAAACAGTATTCCTTCACGCCTGGTAAATCTGCCGAGATCCTCCACTCCAGAAGAACCTCTAATTTATTCGGAAGGGAGCTCACAGATTCCAATGTAGTTGTATTACTGTCTCAGCATCAACTAATTGTGCTAATCTGTTGCCTCATTTCGTGGCTTAATATAGGCTATAACCCTGTGCATTCAAAGATGGTCACGTCATGGTCACTCTGGGTTGTATTCATTAGGCACCAAACGGACGAAAACAGACTAACACAGGGAGGGTCTGCATGGACTTATAAGTAATGCTCATTAAGAATCCAATAAGAAATGCTCTTTTTTGTTTTCCGTCTCAGAACGTTTCCGTTAAATGCCGTAAGGAATACGACCCCGTATTCAAAAATGGCCACTTCCTTCTTAGTTGTACAGGAGGCATGTTTCGGAAATGACTCTCAAAAGGCAAATTAAATATTGAAGCGTACATTTGTAAGATAAACTGCTGTTGTCCTAGTTTCGGAGACAAACACAGTAGCCCACGGTAACCTCTCATTGGTGATAAATTATAAACAAGGAAGGGACCACGTTATTGGCAACTTCTCCCCACTGTTGACGACAGTGTTACCCCAACGTTAGCCTCCGAGCATCCCACAATGCACCACTCTACCACCGTTTCTTCTAGTGCCCAGGGTCTAACTTTAATGAGTTTCTCTCAACAAATCTCTCACACACACAAGCGCGCGCGCGAGCGCACACACGCAGTCTCAACTCAATACCTTGGTTATCCACTTCCTTAGGAGATCAATCGTTTACTCTTATTTTGCCCTCTCTATCTCATGCAGTTCTTCAGTAGCTGTGGCATCGCTGCATTTCCCTTCAATCTAAAGCTTTTGTTCTATTTCATATGGGAATAATAGGCAAAGGGCCAGTCTTGTGTAATCTACCAAAGAAACGCTTTAAAGACAGAAAACACTTCATCAAAAAAAACAAAGGCATTCTTCTGATGAACACAATGCAGACAGATGTGGCGATGATGTCATAACGGCGGCATCTATGCCGTTAGTAGATACAGAAGACATCTCCTTCCCATATAACATCTATGTCTTTCAGAGATAGCACCTCGGCTCTGTCTTTCCCATAGCATCTCATTCTCACTGTGATCAACGAGGGCTCTTCTAACACTGTGCAGCCGAGGTGAGATTCACACTCCTATCTCAGCGCTGGGAGAAGAGGCAGGAGGAGGATCACACAACTCAACTAGGGAGTACTCTTGATGAATGCCAGTTCAACACACACACGGACAGACGAAGACCCACACACTTGCGTGTGGACATGCGCACACGCTTCTTGACAAACGCCAGTTGAACAACAGCACTGCAGTAAATCCCTCAACCTCAGCACCAAGGTCATGTATCCATGACCTCCCCTTGGAAAGACAGACCAATCAGAGCCTCAGAAGTCACGCCAGCATTTTCTTGACTAAAAGTCGAGCAAGAAACACTCGCGATTATATGTTTCGCCTGCAGCGAGCGTTCCTCTTAGAGCCAAGACCAAAACCGTAATGAAATGTTATTTGGCTGTAACCGTGCAGAGGAGAGCAAAATAGCGAGTTGGGCTCTAGCAATGGGGGGTAATGAGATACAGTAGCCATTATCTGCAGGCTGCTGCTGGTAATGGTGTCCTATCAAGAGGAAGAAATCTCTCTACAGTACAGAGAAGCAGACAGTATGCTACAGCTATACACAGGAAATCAGGCGTTTGACCTTGATGCCAATCATTCCGATGTCAAGTTTAAGTAACAAACGTGATTATCCATTTTCTAGTGAAAATATACATCATTATTATGCTTACAGGCATTTGGCTCAGACACATCACAGATCCATCCCGATCAAAGGATGAGCACATACAGTTGAAGTCGGAAGTTTATACACACTTAGGTTGGACTCATTAAAACTAATTTTCAACCACTCCACAAATTTCTTGTTAACAAGCTATAGTTTTGGCAAGTCGGTTAGGACATCTACTTTGTGCATGACACAAGTAATTTTTCCAACAATTGTTTACAGACAGATTATTTCACTTATAATTCACTGTATCACAATTCCAGTGGGTCATAAGTTTACATACACTAAATTGACTGTGCCTTTAAACAGCTTGGAAAATTCCAGAAAATTATGTCTTGGCTTTAGAAGCCGATAGGCTAATTGACATCATTTGAATCAATTGGAGGTGTACCTGTGGATGTATTTCAAGGCCTACCTTCAAACTCAGTGCCTCTTTGCTTGACATTACGGGGAAATCAAAAGAAATCAGCCAAGACCTCAGAATAAAATTGTAGACCTCCACAAGTCTAGCTCATCCATGGGAGCAATTTCCAAACGCCTGAAGGTACCACATTCATCTGTACAAACAATAGTACACAAGTATAAACACCATGGGACCACGCAGCCGTCATACCACTCAGGAAGGAGACGCGTTCTGTCTCCTAGAGATGAATGAACTTTGGTGTGAAAAGTGCAAATCAATCCCAGAACAACAGCAAAGGACCTTGTGAATATGCTGGAGGAAACAGGTACAAAAGTATCTATATCCACAGTAAAACAAGTCCTTTATCGACATAACCTGAAAGGTCGCTCAGCAGGGAAGAAGCCACTGCTCCAAAACCGCCATAAAAAAGCCAGACTACGTTTTGCAACTGCACATGGGGACAAAGATCGCACTTTTTGGAAAAATGTCCTCTGGTCTGATGAAACAAAAATAGAACTGTTTGGCCATAATGACCATCGTTCTGTTTGGAGGAAAAGGGGGAGGCTTGCAAGCTGAAGAACACCATCCCATACATGAAGCACGAGAGTGGCAGCATCATGTTGTGGGGGTGCTTTGCTGCAGGAGGGACTGGTGCACTTCACAAAACAGATGGCATCATGAGGGTGGAAAATTATGTGGCTATATTGAAGCAACATCTCAAGACATCAGTCAGGAAGATAAAAGGACAAATGGACAATGATACAAGCATACTTCCAATGTTGTGTCAAAATGGCTTAAGGACAACAAAGTCAAGGGAGTGGCCATCACAAAGCCCTGACCTCAATCCCATAGAAAATTTGTGGGCAGAACTGAAAAAGCATGTGCGAGCAAGGAGGCCTTACAAACCTGACTCAGTTAGACCAGCTCTTTATTTATTTTTCTTTATTTATCTAGGCAAGTCAGTTAAGAACAAATTCTTATTTTGTGTGATGAAAGAAATAAAAGCTGAAATAAATCACTATTATTCTGACATTTCACATTCTTAAAATAAAGTGGTGATCCAAACTGACCTAAAACAGGGAATCTTTACTAGGATTAAATGTCAGGAATTGTGAACAACTGAGTTTAAGTGTATTTGGCTAAGGTGTATGTAAACTTCCGACTTCAACTGTACATACCATCTTGTCTGAAACATAGAAAGCATTAAAACAAACAGATAATGAACGCCCCAGGCACTGAAAAGATTAGAAACTACATTGAGGGGGTGTGATAAAAATGTTGAATAATGCCAAACGCCAAACGCCTGCTTAGCTTTGACATCCTACGTTATCTTAAAGCTACATTCTGGGATTTAAAAAAACAACAAAACGGCAGCCCTGATTTGAAATGAGGAACAGATTCCCAGATCCCATACTGTACCTTTAATGATGTGTTATCTCTCTTCCTGTCCCTGTTATGTTGTGATATATGGTATCTGACTTTGGTGAGACCAGATAGATGTTGTTACTGGAGACAATATAACTCTGGGAGGTGTCCCTTGATCATTGATCAAACTGTTAGATAACATACTGTACATAGATGCTCGTCAAGATAGCATTGTTAACAGCAGCGGAAGCCAGTTGGCAAGCAACAGAGAATGTGAAAGCAAGATGAGTTCAGACACTCGTTGTGAACGTCTCTTCCAAGATGGATGACATTCAGGTTGACATTAATTCAACTACTTCTTGCCCACCAGGAATGACACAAACTGTCACAACCTGGTAATAACATCCAAGATGAGCAATGTTCAAGATCGTATGAATTGAACCGCTTTGAACTGAATCCATCTACCAGAAATGACAAAAACTACTTTCTCTAAAACATCAAGTCAAGGTTACCTCCAGGTATTCAAATGATGAAAAAATTGAAATATTCCTTGAGGTAATTTCTCCCCTGGAATTGATGCCTGTATCTCCCCTCTCTCCATCCTCTCCCTCCCCTCTCTCCATCCTCTCTCCCTCCTCTCTTCATCCTCTCTCCCCTCTCCCTCCTCTCTCCCCTCTCTTCATCCTCTCTCCCTTCTCCCTCCTCTCTCCCCTCTCTTCATCCTCTCTCCCCTCTCCCTCCTCTCTCCCCTCTCTCCATCCTCTCTCCCCTCTCTCCATCCTCTCCCTCCTCTCTCCCCTCTCTTCATCCTCTCTCCCCTCTCTCCATCCTCTCTCCCCTCTCTTCATCCTCTCTTCCCTCTCTCCATCCTCTCCCTCCCCTCTCTTCCCTCTCTCCATCCTCTCTCCCCTCTCTCCATCCTCTCTCCCCTCTCTTCATCCTCTCTCCCCTCTCTCCATCCACTCCCTCCCCTCTCTCCATCCTCTCTCCCTCTCTCCCTCCTCTCTCCCTCTCTCCATCCTCTCCCCTCTCTCCCTCCTCTCTCCCTCTCTTCATCCGCTCTCCCCTCTCTTCATCCTCTCTCCATCCTCTCCCTCCCCTCTCTCCATCCTCTCTCCCTCTCTCCATCCTCTCCCCTCTCTCCCTCCTCTCTCCCCTCTCTTCATCCTCTCTCCCCTCTCTCCATCCTCTCTCCCTCTCTCCCCATCCTCTCTCCCCTCTCTTCATCCTCTCTCCCCTCTCTCAATTGCCCCCCCCCTCTCCGTCATATCTGCCGTTAGGTTTAGATCTGATTTGTCTCAGCCCACTGGTCCATCTCTCATTGGCACGGCACACTGGGGGAGAGAGAAGACCAGGGGAGGACCCTGACAGTCTATTCTCTCTGTCACTGGAATGAGATTGCGTGTCAACGGCCCAGGCCTGACTCTGGAACAGTTGTCACATATCTCAGGAACGATGAGGCCTCGGAGTTGGTCCCTTCCACTACTGAGCACAGGGCGGGGGTGTGAAGGTGACAGTTGAGGCCTTTAACTAAGAAATGCCTGTTTTTAATCTGTAAAGATCACGATATCTGGACTTAATCTTCAATATAGTTTAGCTACAATTCAACTCTCCATGTCATTTTCACACTGAAGTACCAAAATAAAATGGTTCGCCTCAAAAAGTAGAAACCGTTTATCTGTGAGAACGACACCAAAAATATATATTTTCATTTTAATATTAGTAGTAATCTGCTAAACATCTCTGTGTTAAACACACACACACACATTGCCATGAACGCATGCATGCACGCGCGCACACAGTTGTCCAAAGGGAGCAGACATTAAGGTTAATGAGGGTTATCAGCTAAATGTTTAATAACACTCTTGCTATAATGTGTGCTCCGAAGGTACGTCGGTTGTTGCTATAAGGTTATGTGTCCTGGACGTGAACACAAACAAATAGAAAATGAAAGACCGTAATTCAAACCCAGGCTCCTGGGTACCATGAGGTTATGTTGGTCCTCTGATGTTAGCCCTCTGAGTCTTCAGGTCTTAGGCAAGGTTACTCAGCATACGAGTGTGCGTAGTTCCAAACCAGCTCTGTTAAATAGCTACATCTCCGAAGTGCAAGAGGTAAGGTATATGGGGCGGCAGGGTAGCCTAGTGGTTAGAGCTTTGGACTAGTAACCGGAAGGTTGCAAGTTCAAACCCCCGAGCTGACAAGGTACAAATCTGTCGTTCTGCTCCTGAACAGGCAGTTAACCCACTGTTCATAGGCCGTCATTGTAAATAAGAATTTGTTCTTAACTGACTTGCCTAGTAAAATAAAGGTCAAAAAATATATATTAAAAAATATGTTACGAACATCTAAAACTTTCTGATTATACTAATCCATGTGAAAAATGTCTGCCTTAATACTCCCATATCTCCAAACACAGAATCAGTGACTTAATGTCGGATTTCCTGTAACTATCAGCTACGAATTTGTTCGCACATGAACGTAGCTTGTGAGTGTGACATCTTTTGGCAGACTTGCGAGGAAGAAGAGGAGAGAGGAAGAGTGACAACACACTCGCTCTCTCTAATGCACTCTGTGTGTGTGTGTGTTCTGAAACAAGGCTTTGTGATGGTGCTACTCCTCAGACAGGTGATTCAACACTGTCGACCAATTAGGAAGAGAGAGAAACATCCTGGTACTTTTCCCTGACAGACTGAGCGTGGAGTCTAGAGAGAGAGAGCACACACACACACACACACACACACACACACACAGAGGCCTGTAATTGTTCTGTCACTGCACTATAGATATTTTAGGGCAGCAATACGACTTCAGTCTAATGGATGCTTTCTCTACAACCAATACAGTATTGTACAGATTGTAAAATAGTTGTCTCAATATACACAAAAAAATTGGTTCCACCAGCCAGTCAGTCAGTACTGTATATCTTTACAATAAAGCTCACCTTGGACCCCCAAAATACAATAAGAGCATCCATAAATAAAGCAATACTCTAGAGAAAGTAATATCATGGGAAAAATTGATCACATCTCAATTTAGATCAATTCAATTTGAGACAGACAATTCAGCATTCAACAATGATTGACAACCAGGTGGGAAGTTGAAATTCGTTTATTTTTGGAATGCGTGTGTGTGCGCAGATGTGTGTGTGTTTGCAAGCTTGCACACAGGTAGGTGTGTGTGTGTGTGTGTGTGTGTGTGTGTGTGTGTGTGTGTGTGTGTGTGTGTGTGTGTGTGTGTTTGTGTGTTTGCGTGCGTGCGTGCGTGCGTGCGTGCGTGCGTGCGTGTGTGTGTTTGCGTGCGTGCGTGTGTGTTTGCGTGCGTGCGTGTGTGTGTGTGTGTGTGTGTGCGTGCGTGTGTGTGGGTAGCCTAGCGGTTAGGAGCGTTGGGCCAGTAACCGACAGATCACTGGTTTCGAATCCCAGAGCCGACTAGGTGAAAAATCTGTTGATGTTCCCTTGAGCAAGGTACTTAACCCTAATTGCTCCTGTAAGTTGCTCTGGATAAGAGCGTCTGCTAAATGAAGGACATGTGTGAGTATGAATACAGGGGAAAGGTATCGGGGGTAAACAGGAGGGGAGGTATTGGTCTGCTGCTATATTTAGAGCTCAAGTCAAAGCGGAGTATATCCCAAGGTCACAGAGAGGGAGAGGAAGAGAGAGAGAGAGAGGCGCTGCTGAACCACAGGCTTCCCCTTTGCACGGGAGGGAGGGAGGGAGGGGTAAGGGAGAGGGTAAGGGAGAGAGAGAGAGAGAGAGAGAGAGAGAGAGAGAGAGAGAGAGAGAGAGAGAGGAGAGGAGAAAAGAGGAGACAGGAGTGAAAAACACTTTTCACACCTACAGAGTATTGTCAGAAACCTCGCCTCAACCTATTAAATCCTGTCCCTCTGTGACTACTGCCAGACAGTCTACATTACCAATCTCCCATTGGCACTAGGGCTTCACGCACTCTCTGTGTCCCAAATGGCACCCTATTTCCGTTGTAGTGCATCCACTGACGAGTAAGATGGTGCTGCCGTCTTATCGGCTTAACCAACCATGCTATTTTGTTTTTTCGCGTTGTTCTTAAATTTGTACATAATGTTGCTGCTACCGTCTCTTACGACGGAAAAGAGCTTCTGGACATCAGAACTGGGATTCCTCACCTCAAATTAGACGAGGAGTTCTTCTTCAATTAGTTGGACACGAGGGATATACTACATACACCCGACCAGGCCCAGATCCTCGTGATTCGTGGAGAAAGGAAAAGTACACTTCAGTTCAAAAGTTTGGGGTTACTTAGAAATGTCTTTGTTTTTGAAAGAAAAGCACATTTTTTGTCCAATAAATAACATCGAATTGATCAGAAATACAGTGTAGACATTGTTAATGTTGTAAATGACTATTGGTAAGAGACGGGTCAGGGGCCTATTCATATTTGTTAACAATAGCTGGTGCACGATATCTAAGGAAGTCTCAGGGTGTTTCTCGCCTGAGGTAGAGTATCTCATGATAAGCTGTAGACCACACTATCTACCTAGAGAGTTTTCATCTGTATTTTTCATAGCTGTCTACTATCACCACAGACCGAGGCTGGCACTAAAAGAGCACTCACTCAACGAGCTGTATTCCGCTATAAGCAAACAGGAAAACGCTCATACAGAGGCGAAGCTCCTAGTGGCCGGGGACCTTAATGCAGGGAAACTTAAATCAATTTTACCTCAATGTGCAACCAGAGGGGAAAAAATTCTAGACCACCTTAATTCCACACACAGAGACGCGTACAAAGCTCTCCCTCACCCTCCATTTGGTAAATATGACCATAACTCTATCCTCCTGATTTCTGCTTACAAGCAAAAACTAAAGCAGGAAGCACCAGTGACTCTATAAAAAAGTGGTCAGATGAAAGCAGATGCTAAACTACAGGACTGTTTTGCTATCACAGACTGGAACATGTTCCGGGATTCTTCCGATGACATTGAGGAGTACACCACATCAGATGCACCACATATCAATAAGTGCATTGAGGACGTCGTCCCCACAGTGACTGTACGTACATACCCCAACCAGAAGCCATGGATTACAGGCAACATTCGCACTGAGATAAAGTATAGAGCTGCTACCAGACGAGCTAAATAACTTCTATGCTCGCTTCGAGGCAAGTAAAACAACTGTGATCACGCTCTCCGCAGCCGATGTGAGTAAGACCTTTAAACAGGTCAACATTCACAAGGCCGCTGGGCCAGACGGATTACCGGGACGTGTACTCTGAGCATGCACTGACCAACTGCAAGTGTCTTCATTGACATTTTCAACTCTCCCTGTCTGAGTCTGTAATACCAACATGATTCAAGCAGACCACCATAGTCCCTGTGCCCAAGAACACTAAGATAATCTGCACTCACGTCTGAGCTATGAAATGCTTTGAACGGCTGGTCATTGCTCACATCAACACCATTATCCCAGAAACCCTTGACCCACTCCAATTTGCACTCCGCACCAACAGATCCACAGATAATGGAATTTATATTGCACTCCACACTGCCCGTTCCCACCTGGACAAAAATAACACCTATGTGAGAATGCTATTCATTGACATCCACCACGCTGATCCATAACATAGGGGCCCCTCGGGGTTGCGTTCTCAGTCCCCTCCTGTTCACTCATGACTGCACGGCGGCACGACTCCAACACCATCATTAAGTTTGCTGATGACACAACAGTAGTAGGCCTGATCACCGACAACGATGAGACAGCCTATAGGGAGGAACTGAACTTGTGGTTCAAGGACAACAACCACTCCCTAAACATGATCAAGACAAAGGAGATGATTGTGGACTACAGGAAAAGGAGGACCGAGCATGCCCCCATTCTCATCGATGGGGCTGCAGTGGAGCAGGTTGAGAGCTTCAAGTTCCTTGGTGTTCACATCACCAACAAACTAACATGGTCCAAGCTCACCAAGACAGTTGTGAAGAGGGCACGACAAAACCTATTCCCCTCAGGAGACTGAAAAGATTTGGCATGGGTCCTCAGATCCTCAAAAATGTTTTACAGATGCACCATCGAAAGCATCCTGACGGGTTGCATCACTGCCTGGTGTGGCAACTACTCAGCCTCCGATCACAAGGCACTACAGAGGGTAGTGCGTACGGCCCAGTACATCACCGGGGCCAAGCTTCCTGCCATCTAGGACCTCTATACCAGGCGGTGTCAGAGGAAGGCCCTACAATTCTAAAAGACTCCAGCCACCCTAGTCATAGACTGTTCTCTCTGCTACCGCACGGCAAGCGGTACCTGAGCGCCAAGTCTAGGTCCGAAACAGCTTCTACCCCAAACCATAAGACTCCGGAACAGCTAATCAAACGGCTATCCAGACTATTTGCATTGCCCCCCTCCCCCCCCCACACTGCTGCTACTCACTCTTATTATCTATGCATAGCCACTTTAATAACTCTACCTACATGTACATAAGTACCTCAATTACCTCGACACCAGTGCCCCCGGACATTGACACATTGACCCTGTACCGGTTCACCCTTTATAGAGCCTCGCTATTGTTATTTACTGATACTCTTTAATTATTTGTTATTCTTATCTCTTACTTTTTTAGGGATTTTCTTAAAACTGCATTGTTGGTTACGTGCTTGTAGGTAAGCATTTCACTGTAAGGTCTACACCTGCGCATGTGACAAATACAATGTGATTTGATTACTCAGGGCCCATTGTGCACTATCTAGGGAAGAGGGTGCTGTTTTGGATGCATCCACTGTAACCCTTTTCTCCCGCAGCCTTTCTCTCCTGATCATCTGAGCAGCTTAAGCCAATATCCAGAACATGTGATTACCAAGGCAGAAAACACGATTTAGCCGCAGACTTATCTGTCCTTAAATGGATGGAGAAGCCCCGCCAGCACTATCCTATGCTGCATGTCAATCCACATACTGAATGTGATACTGCAAAGTCATTCTGTCTGAGATGTCTGGTGGTAGGCTACATCAGGGTCATAATTCATTAGAATACACCGTAACAAAAGGTTAAGCAACAGAAAACAAAAACAAGCTTCCTATTAGACAAGTTCAGGTTGTCCATCCCTGTTTCGCCCCTACTAACAAATGAAGTTGTCACAACGTTGAAATAGGTTGTGAGAAGGTTGTTTATAATGACACCACCATTTGACAATGTTGTGACAACACAAATAAAACAAGGTTTTAATCAATCTCGGTTTAATAGGCACTAGTAAGAACCAGCTCGCTTTTGGTGAGGATTTTTTGTTGTTGTTACACTCTAAACACGCACACACACACACACACACACACACACACACACACACACACACACACACATACACACAGACACACACACACACAACAGCGGCTGGCTGTGATTTAGACAACGTCCTAAAATAAGCAACAACAGATGAAAGCATTAAAAGAGCTGTCTAGGTCAACGCCTGTTGTGTTTTCATTTGAGATTTCACCCAGCCCAGATTCCACAATTTAAATGGGATTGCATTTCGACTTTCACCGTTTGTTTGTATGGCCGGTTGGCTTGTTGTAACGTGTGTGTGTGTGTGCATGTTTACATGGGTGTGTGTGTGTTTGCCCACGCACATGCGTGAGTGTGTGGACTGTGGCAGCGGAGGCCGGACACACACAGACACACACGCACTTCAGAAAAATGAAATAATGTTGTGGAAACCGCTTAGAGGATAATCCCATGGCGACGACGAGGCAGGCTGGAGTACACCACTCAATCGTCACAAAAACACACACACACACACACTCAGGCTGGAGGACACCACGTCATCACAGAACACACACACACACACTCAGGCTGGAGGACACCACTCAATCGTCACAAAAACACACACACACACACACACACACACTCAGGCTGGAGTACACCACATCATCACAGAACACACACATTAACACATACACACGATTAATTCCACCCTCCAAAAAAGTTTGTTCTGTGTTTTTTGGCAGGAGGAAGAGACTGACGTACATGAACATAATGAGGCTCTAACACTGCTCCCAATCCTCTGGTATCTCTAAAGCCAGCCGTTACTATCTAGACTTTTCCAACCCATCCTGTTTCAGAAAGCCTTCCATTACAGATAGATTTTCAGAAGTAATATCGTGAGTGGCATTTAAAGAGCACCGTAAAAACAGCAGGTTAACGTTTTTCGTCATGAATATTGTTCCGGAGGCAGTTCTGCAGAGTGATCACTAGCTGGCACAGCCATGAAGTCATAAAATCTGATTTTAAACCAAACCAAACCCTAACCTTAACCACACTGCTAACCCTAATGCTAAACCCTAACCTTAACCACACTGCTAACCCTAATGCGTGACCCTAACCTTAAATTAAGACCAAAAAGCACATTTTTGTTTTCATAACTTTTTACAATATAGCCAATATTGACTTTGCAACTGGCCTATTTAAGGGGAAATCTCATGACAATACTCATGACAATAAACATCATCATGTGTAAAAACACAAGAGATCTTAGTTATAGTTCATACCCAGGCCCGTATAACCTGGCACAGAGTGTGTCCTGACCAGATCACACGGTCAGGAGGAACTAGTCATAGACCACCTCAGGGTTGAGTTTCAGAGTAACCATCATGACATTGTCATACCACTGCAGCAAAATGTATATATATATATGCACTTCCTTTTCTGAATGTGGAATATAGAGCCTAGGCTACTGTTCATTATGAAGAGAAGAGGTGACATGCAGAAAATGACTGTCCCTCAGGAGCAACACAAAACTCTTGATTGTATGACTATGGTAAAGTCTCCATGAAGTACAGAGAACAGGAGGTGATATAAATGATGTACAGAAACAGACGTTATTATATAGGAGTCACTGTGGCCCTCAGGTCAGTGGGTATACTGTGGTCCTCAGGTCAGTG
Source organism: Oncorhynchus nerka (assembly GCF_034236695.1). NCBI lineage: Eukaryota > Metazoa > Chordata > Actinopteri > Salmoniformes > Salmonidae > Oncorhynchus > Oncorhynchus nerka. Next base: position 1,462,946 of record NC_088416.1, on the reverse strand, counting down.
GGTATACTGTGGCCCTCAGGTCAGTGGGTATACTGTGGCCCTCAGGTCAGTGGGTATACTGTGGCCCTCAGGTCAGTGGGTATACTGTGACCCTCAGGTCAGTGGGTATACTGTGGCCCTCAGGTCAGTGGGTATACTGTGGCCCTCAGATCAGTGGGTATACTGTGGTCCTCAGGTCAGTGGGTATACTGTGGCCCTCAGGTCAGTGGGTATACTGTGGTCCTCAGGTCAGTGGGTATACTGTGGTCCTCAGGTCAGTGGGTATACTGTGGCCCTCAGGTCAGTGGGTATACTGTGGTCCTCAGGTCAGTGGGTATACTGTGGCCCTCAGGTCAGTGGGTATACTGTGGTCCTCAGGTCAGTGGGTATACTGTGGCCCTCAGGTCAGTGGGTATACTGTGGCCCTCAGGTCAGTGGGTATAATGTGGCCCTCAGGTCAGTGGGTATACTGTGGTTCTCAGGTCAGTGGGTATACTGTGGCCCTCAGGTCAGTGGGTATACTGTGGCCCTCAGGTCAGTGGGTATACTGTGGCCCTCAGGTCAGTGGGTATACTGTGGCCCTCAGGTCAGTGGGTATACTGTGGCCCTCAGGTCAGTGGGTATACTGTGGCCCTCAGGTCAGTGGGTATACTGTGGCCCCCAGGTTAGTGAGTATACTGTGGCCCTCAGGTCAGTGGGTATACTGTGACCCCCAGGTCAGTGGTTATACTGTGGCCCTCAGACAATGACCTGGGGACAGACAGTGACAAATGATCGCTGTCACTAAGACTTGTGGTAGTAATATTCTGTACACAGCCACCACATCTGTCCACGCAAAGACACAGACACACACACACGCAGGCACACACTTACACACACAGAAACACACAGACACAGACATACACACACACACAGGCACACACTTACACACACAGAAACACACAGACACAGACATACACACACACAGGCACACACTTACACACACACACAGAAACACACAGAAACACACAGACATACACACAGTGCATACTGTACTACTGAGTGCCCAACTGCAATCAGCTAATACTATCCAAACACATAATCCAATTCAAAGTTGTGCTTTAAACCTAATCCTTCAAAATCCATGGAGGATTCTAAATGAGTAGAAAACATTCTACACTACTATTAGCTAGCCTGCCTAAAATGTCTATTGGGGAAGTAATGTGAATATAATCTAGACAGTATGGTTCTAGGTTCTTGTTCCACATTACAAAGTAAGACAAATGAGAGTTCAAAACCAGTGGAGGATGTGTACAACAGTGGAGGCTGCTGAGGGGAGGACAGATCATCATAATGGCTGGAACGGAGAGAATTACATGGAAACCATGTGTTTGATGTATTTGATACCATTCCACTGATACCGCTCCCACAATTACCATGAGCCTGTCCTCCACAATTAAGGTGCCACCAACCTCCTGGGGTGTACAATACTGCTACTACTACTGATACTGCTAGTACTATTTGTACTATAACTGCTGCTACTATTACTACTACTACTGCTGCTACTACAACTACTGCTACTACTACTACTAGTAGTACTACAACTACTGCTACTACTACTAGTCTAGGCTTTATTTGGGCATTAGTTGGTCTAATCTAGATCAAATAGTTCTATGCCTATGCATTTTTCTTCATTTTGCCAAGTAAAGCAAATGAAAGTTCAAAACTAGTCAAACATGTGCACTTCTACTTCAGTCCTGCCTATTCTTGAGCAGTAGTTAGTTCTTCTAATCTATATTGTACGGATCAATCATATGGTTGGGTCCATATTTATTTTACCTTTATTTTACTAGGCAAGTCAGTTAAGAACAAATTCTTATTTTCAATGACGGCCTAGGAACCGTGGGTTAACTGCCTGTTCAGGGGCAGAACGACAGATTTGTACCTTGTCAGCTCGGGGGATTGAACTTGCAACCTTCCGGTCACTAGCCCAACGCTCGAACCACTAGGCTACCCTGCCGCCCCATATTGCAAAGTAAGGTAAAGATTTGTAGAAAACTACTACTAGCTATTAGCCTATTCTGGGGACAGTGGTTAGTTGGACTAAAATGTAGATAATATGTATGCTACGGTTCTATATGTTTTGCTCTATATTGCAAAAGGCAAATATTTCACCTTGCGGAAAATGTCCTGTGGCTTCTCTCTCTCCCCTTTCTCTCTCTCTCTCTCGCTACCCCTCTCTGTCCTCTTCATCACTACCTTCCTCTCTCCCCTTTCTCTCTCTCTCTCGCTACCCCTCTCTGTCCTCTTCATCACTACCTTCCTCTCTCCCCTTTCTCTCTCTCTCTCTACCCCTCTCTGTCCTCTTCATCACTACCTTCCTCTCTCCCCTTTCTCTCTCTCTCTCTACCCCTCTCTGTCCTCTTCATCACTACCTTCCTCTCTCCCCTTTCTCTCTCTCTCTCATTACCCCTCTCTGTCCTCGTCAGCACTACCTTCCTCTCTCCCCTTTCTCTCTCTCTCTCTACCCCGCTCTGTCCTCTTCATCACTACCTTCCTCTCTCCCCTTTCTCTCTCTCTCTCTCGCTACCCCTCTCTGTCCTCTTCATCACTACCTTCCTCTCTCCGCCAAGCAGAGCCACTCAGCACTTTTACCTCAGCTAGAGAAATCCTCATCAGCCTCCGTGGGGTATCCAAACACCAGCCAAGGGGGTACTTTGATATTCTCTCCCTGACACCCTAAGACCTGCGGCTCTCCCAACGAGATGGGTGGAAACCCCCCGCAGATTTGGAAGAACGAGGAAGTATGTTAGTGGAACGGTTGAAGTGGAGGTGGCAAAGGAGGTGGGAGGGGAAGTTAGGGGGATGACTTATTACGAGAACGTCTTACTACACTATACCCTGCACCTCAGTGTGCACTTTAAGTGCAGTTGATTTGGAGCCGCCTTGGATTCCATTAGAAACATCCAAGCTTCATTCAACCTCATTCTTATCAAGCCTCTATTCCCAGCACCCTTCAGTTCCCATCCAATACCTCCAGAGATATGGTGATACACATCTAATGGATTCTAATCACGGTACTTGTCAGTTTTTCTAATTTAATTACACCAGTTCCCGACATCTCTCAATCTCTTTCTTGTTCTCTGTCTCTATTTCTCTGAGCAAACTTTTTTAATTACTTTTATGAGCCACATAGCTAATGAAAAATGTAGATGTCTTTGGTATTAACTGTCTGCAGAGGTATATGTGATATGTGCATACAGTTTAGAAATGTACACCAAGTATAATAAACATTAGGAACGCCTTCCTAATATTGTGTTACTCGCCTTATAACAGTCCTTGTAACAGTCCTTGTAACAGTCCTTGTAACAGTCTTATACCAGTCTTATAACACCTACCGTTCATACCGTTGTAGATGCTCCTGTGATGCGGTGACAACTCTTCAGCGGTGGCCGGTCTCTTCTGTGCCTCTCTCCCAGGGCTGCCGAACTTCATGTGGTCTGGACTCCCACTATACTGGTGCCTGTGAGTCTCTGGACTGCCCCCGGCTGACATCACACAGCCCTTCTCATGGTGCTGGTGCTCTGGCGTCCCCAACCCTAGATGTGCCTGTCTGGGCTCGGGGCTTCCACAGCAGCTACCGCCCCCGATGCTCCCCCTGTGGTGCCTCTGATAGAGCTCCCCGGCGCTGCCGCCCTGACCCGACCCCAGGAGGTGCTGCTGTTTCTGGGAGAGAAGCAGGTCGGAGCTGTGGAGGTGGTGGTGCTTGGTGGATGGGTGCTGGGACTCGGGGCTCCGGCGTCCCACGTTGCGGCCGTACTTCTCGGGGCTGAGCCCCCGCATGGAACGGGCGCTATGGGTGTGGTCGGGCACCGAGATGGAGCCGCAGCGGGGCCGGCAGAGCTGGGGCATGGCGTAGGGATACTCCAGGCTGGTACTACGGTGCCTGCCCTGGGGGTGAGGAGGTTCAGGGCTGGAGGGGATCTCACGTTCTCCACTCACACTGCCAGCCCGGGGCTTTTGGATATGCTCCGGGCTCCCAGTTCCACCGCCCCCGAGGCTACCGGCGTGTGTAACCAGGTGGAGCTGCTTGTGGTGGGGGTGATCGAGCTGTCGGCGCTCCCGCGCTAGACGTACTACTCCCATCCCCCACGTCCCTCATCAACAACCCTGTCCCGGGGACCAGCAACAAACTACTCTGGCTATCGATAGAATTCCTACACCCTCCTGCCACCCCCACCACACAACCTCCTCCTCCTCCTCCTCCACCAACCCCCACCCCTCCACCACCTCTTCCTTTCTCCTCGTCGAGCAACAAACAGAGTTCTTTGAGATCCAGGTTCTCCCGGACCACCTCGTCCTGCCGCACCTCCAGCTCCTTGAGCTTCTGAAGGTACAAAGTCACCTCCTTCCTCATGATGGAGGCGCTGTAGCGCCCCAGTCGCTGCCACTCCCTGGACACCCGCTTGCCCTTCTGACGGTCGTCATCCAGGAAGCAACACAGGTCCCTCAGCTCCCGGTTGTCCTCCTGCAGTTTCTGGTTGATGTCCTGAGGAGAGGAGACGAGATGAGTGGAGAAAGAGAGGTGAAAAGTGTTCATTAGTGCTATTTTATTCATTCACTCTTATCTAGGTCCCTGCTGAGGTAGAAATCTCTTATTAAGGGGACCTCGCTTTAATATCATGTCAATCAAAGACAGAGTCAAATAAAAATGAAATAAACCTCTGTATTACATAAATATGGATGTGAAAATGTTGGATGTAAGAGTGGTAGAGGGCAAATAGGCCGTGAGTGAGCTGAGAGAGGGAGCCAGGGAGGGAGGGCAAAGCACCAGGCCAGAACATACCGCTCTCTCTCTCTCTCATTTGCAACATGATGGCATCTTTGCCCAAAGTTCTCCACCTCCCCTAATTATCCATAATAACATGCACGTCAGACCCTCCAGCACGTGTAGTTTAATTAGGTACCATGGTGCTTCGGGCTGGGCCTTTTGGGCCTGCTCTCTGAAGCAGCCAAGGATCCTTCCTCCATCCCCATGTGCTTCGTCTCAGTCGCTCCTATCTCATTTTAATGAATCCCAGAGTATCGGAGTAGGATGTTAAATCAAGTCTATGTAGCTCGGAGAAATAATAAGATTATGCTGGGATTATTATTGCTAGTTACACTGCACCAAATAAGATTTGGGAGAGAGAAGTCATATATTTGGGGAGTTTAATGAGTATTCTGGGTTAAATAGGTTTACTCTTGTCGCCTAGTAGAATTTGTTGGTGATATTCCAAGAGCAAGCATCAAGGTTGCGCCACAGGCCTACACACCAAAGCTTTTGCAAAGGAGATGAAGACTAAAGACAACAGGTGAGTGAGTGAGAAAGAGAGAAGAATGATGATGCCCTCTCACTATGCTTTCTGGTGGAAGATGATGGATGCACACACAGGTAGGCTCATGCGTGCTCACAGATACATGCACAGGGAGAGGGAGAGAGATGTTGTAAAATGAAATGAACTTATATACATCCTGCCTCCATTTCATCGTGTGGACAGCGGCGCCCTTTAAAGAACGCGCAAACTCAACCACGAACACCCTCTCATGCTGTGCGCGCTCAGGTGCGCCAGTGCGGCCTCCCCGCCGTTAACTATGATCTCATCTTTTTAGAAATGCCATGCGCGCCCATTCCTCACCTTCAGCCCTCTTATCTCGTTCAAGTGCAGCTGGAGGCTGCGATTGACCTCGCGGATCAGATTGCTGTGGTCCAGTATCACGCTCATTTTATCGGCTTCAGACCGCCGGAGCCGCCGCACCAAATCCTCTTTGGTCCACTTGAGAAGGTCCTCGTCCTGTATATTTGAGATGTCCTCCGCTGGACTTTCACTCTTTGTTATGGACAGCGAAAGCTGTGGCTGACTAGCTTTTTCCATCCCTACGGTTCCGTTGTCGGGAATACCGGCGACAAAAGGCTTGAAATACAACTCAGAGGGCACTGACAGTCAACCTCCGCTCGCAGTCAAACTGATCCGGAATTACCGTTCGAAATCAAATGCATAGTTGCCTGACCTCTCTCTGTGCTCCGAACATTTCAGCCCCCAAATGCAACAGCTGAGGACGCCGCCGAATCCCTCGTCCAGCAGTGAAATATAGCCCTAGAAAAGGCTACGTGCAGCTATCTAACATCCCGAAACCCCGACATGGACAATTTTTTAGTTCATGCAAGTTTGCACCTGAATGCATCCACATTTAGTCTCTTCCGTCCTGAAGTGGAGAGAGCTTCGGCGGGTAGCAGGTTGCTTGATGCGCATCTCCCGCCTCTTGTAGCTGTACAGTCCAATACATAAGGGAGGAGGAACCGCTGTAGCATCGCTAGGCAAGTGCACTGCGCGTGAATAGAGGGAGAGAACGTGACTGCAGTGACTAGCAGAACCTCCTCTCTCCCTCTCTCTCTCTCTCCATCCAAGTGTCTCCATCAAATGATGCGGGGGTGTTGGGTATGCGTTGGGACCCAGCGCCATCTACAGATCAAAAGCCATGGGCTACAGCATTTCGTCATCTTTATTATGGGCCTATAATAAATTCAGGACTTCATTTCCCATGATCCTCGTGTGCGTGCTTGTATCCTACGTCATGGACACGAGAGCCAGAAAATGTAGTAACACGTCATTCTACTGAAGTAGAGGCACACCGGCCGGGAGTTGTCCCCTCAGATTCTTCGCTCTCTCATTCTGTTTGCGCATCGGTATTTATCACCTAAATGCTGATCCGATTTGATTTATTACAGTCTAATATATATTTACCTTCGTCTGGATTTCCAACCGGATCTGTATAAAAGGTATGGTTCTCCGTCTGATCTGCCTGCATCAATTTGATGAAAAGTGTCTAGCTAGGCCATTCTGTTTGCGTTTCCTTGGTGGTTCGCCCAGGAAAAAAGCCGACTAAAAGCTGGGTTAGTCCGTTAGCAAGGCTAGCCTAGTTAACATGTATCGTTAATATAACTTGCATGATCGTGTTTTATATCAAGTTACATGATATGTCGATGGCAGATTGACTTTAGAAACACTCCCGGAATTGGATAAAAATGCTAACTGACGTTAGCTAACGTTACCTAAGATCAACTAGAACCTGTCGCTAACTAGCTTGTTGCTGCTACTAGCATCCGCCTCCTTTCAGGAAGGCATCTCTACCAGGGACGAGATCCTAAAATGTGATTTGTGATACCTGTCTAACCATTTAACTACTACAACATGCTTGTAGCTAAATGTTGCCAAGATGATCATCATTTGGTTCCTAGTAAATGGCCAGTAATAGCTAAGATGTGCCAGTATATAGCATAGCTAGAAGAGACCGTTTTTAGTCTGTCCATTTAAGCGCTCAGTTGTGTAATCAATGGATCGATGCTACTTCGAGTGAAGAGTCCAGTAGGCCAGCTGTCGATCACCTGGTAGAGCTGTTTGACGCGGAGGGTTCCCCTGAATGAGAGAGTGGAGAGGTGCGCGTTCATTTTGGTTCATATCTGAATTAGATAGCTGAAGTGAACTATGGTTTGGAACAGACAGTTCTGTCTTGATAAGTGTGTCAGAAGACCATCAAGTGGTGGTGGTCTCTTCCATAACATTACATGGAATTACATTACAAGGAAACGTTTACATAACATTCCATAACCCTGTGTTTTGTGCAATCATGTGACATGCCTGTATTTTTACCAAATTGCAGCTTTAATGCTTTTCCATTGAACTCAAAATGTCCGATGTTCCAATGCCATCGTCAGACAATTTATTACATTTTTTTGTGTATTTTTCATTTCTAGATAAGATCAGATAAAAAAAATTGTACATGTCACATGATTGTCCAAAAGACAGCATATGTCTGGAATTCCAGAGCTATAGATATCTAAGACATCTGGTTACTGCCATTCATACCTACCGAGGCATGTAAGCCCAAGACTCACTCGTCCCTGAAATGTTACGTAGTTGAAATGGGTGTGACCAATATTTGCGTAGGATTCAAAATTAGCTCAGGGATTCTTAAGTATCAAAACATGCCAAACAGGTTTTGATGACGAGCATCATCGTCATTCATGTTCCACATAGGCCTCCACCTATGAACTTGGAACAAAGCCATGGAAAGATTGAAAAGTGAGTGTAGCTCACACCGAACTCCAGACTCAAACAGCTCTCGGAGAAGCTACGACAGACTACCTGCCCTTAGCTAGAGCTAGTTTAGCTATCGGACTCACTTCTCTCCATATTTATTTATTTATTTATTTAACCTTTATTTAACCAGACGAGTTTATTAAGAGTCTCTTCACTTTCTTTCCCATTGAAGTTGCCATGGCGACATACCAGGAGTTTATCCAACAGAATGAGGATCGGGACGGCGTGCGTTTTAGCTGGAACCTGTGGCCCTCGAGCAGGCTGGAAGCTACCCGGCTGGTAGTGCCTGTCTCCTGCCTCTTCACCCCACTCAAGGAGAGGCCAGACCTGCCACCGGTGCAGTACGAACCGGTCCTCTGTAGCAGGGCCAACTGCAAGGCTGTACTAAACCCGCTATGGTGAGTATTTGAGGAGTGGAGGTGAATGTTGTTGTTTTAGGCTGAGTGAGTGTTTTTTAATTGTTGCTTGTTGACGTTTTTACAAGCACTTAGCTAGAAGCTAAGCTATGTCCAACGACTTACCTGGCATCTCTTTGTTTTCAACTTCAGCTTTTTATCCTTCCGAGAACTTACGTCTCAGGTGAAGGGAAGAGTAGGAGAAGAAAGGGATCACCAACTAAGTTTTTAATATCTTTAGGAATGCTTAGGTGTAGCTATATCACTCAGGGACAGGTGTGGTGGATCAACCTTATCCACACCTTAACAATCCAATGTACATCTGCTCTAGAAGCTCTAAAAGCCTCAGGCTATGTGACAGGTCTGTTTGACTGCTGCTGTACACTGTATCCAAGTAGTTCTGTCTTCCCCCCTTTGTAGCCAAGTTGACTACAGAGCCAAAATATGGGCGTGCAACTTCTGCTTCCAAAGAAACCCAGTGAGTACACCACAATGGACTATACTGAGCTGTCCGACCAAACACTATTCCACCTTAGAATACCGAGGTGCATAATGTACGCATGATGTACCAATAGTCATATCTGTAGGTGGACTACATACATTCCTGTGTTTATACTAGTCATATAGGAATATCTTTAAAGTGGCCTGTCTACATTCCTTTAGCAGGTGAAGCTAACCACTTTTGTCTTCTCGTTCTCTCCTTCACAGTTCCCCCCGTCATACGCCGGCATATCGGACGTAAACCAGCCGGCTGAGCTCATGCCACAGTTCTCAACCATTGAGTACATAGTGCAGGTAAACACGTACAGTTCTACATAGAGATCTCTGAACTTTGCACATAGACATTATGTTCTGTTCACGCGCCTGGCTTTGTAGTTGTGCGTCTCAACCCACAAAATTGCTTCATCAAATATGAATGTTTCTTTGATCCTCAAGTTGAGTTACCAGCCACAAAGAATGTACTGAAAAATGTACACACCACATGACATTACCATCACTTTTTAAGTTTTAGGTACCAGCAGCATACTACCCTGCATACCACTGCTGGCTTGCTTCTGAAGCTAAGCAGGGTTGGTCCTGGTCAGTCCCTGGATGGGAGACCAGATGCTGCTGGAAATGGTGTTGGAGGGCCAGTAGGAGGCACTCTTTCCTCTGGTCTAAAAAAAATATCCTAATGCCCCAGGGCAGTGATTGGGGACATTGCCCTGTGTAGGGTGCCGTCGGGACGTTAAATGGGTGTCCTGACTCTCTGAGGTCATTAAAGATCCCATGGCACTTATCGTAAGAGTAGGGGTGTTAAACCCGGTGTCCTGGCTAAATTCCCAATCTGACCCTCAAACCATCATGGTCACCTAATAATCCCCAGTTTAACAATTGGCTCATTCATCCCCCTCTTCTCCCCTGTAACTATTCCCCAGGTCGTTGCTGCAAATGAGAATGTGTTCTCAGTCAACTTACCTGGTAAAAATAACGAATAAAAGTTTATCATTTCTTTAGACATTCTTTGTCTTTGCTGTTTATTGTAATGGACGTTGTCAATTTACAAAGTGACATCGGGTTACAAAAGTCACTTGACCTCAGTGTATCACATGTCATGTGACACTATCCCAACATGGAAGAACTCAAAACACGGCAACATAGAAAAAACATGTTTCTGTAAAATAACCTCTCCAATCCCGTCTCTGCCACCAATGTAGCGCGGCCCCCCGAACCCCCTCATCTTCCTGTACGTGGTGGACACGTGTCTGGAGGAGGAGGACCTGCAGGCCCTGAAGGAGTCCCTGCAGATGTCCCTGTCCCTGCTGCCCCCCAACGCCCTGGTAGGCCTCATCACCTTCGGACGCATGGTGCAGGTCCACGAGCTGAGCTGCGAGGGCATTGCAAAGAGCTACGTGTTCAGAGGAACCAAGGAGCTTTCCTCCAAACAGATCCAGGTCAGTCAGTAACTGTTACATACGGGAAGTGAAGTAGTCTTGAAAATGCATTCATTAGTTTTGGGAAAAGATCTGGATTAGTTGTACTAAGATGACTGTAGGCTATATTTATGACGACAACCGCGGGCCGCATTAAATCTTTCAAGGACCGCATTTGGCCCGAGGGACGTACGTTTGAGACCTCTGATCTAGGTCAAAGTCTGCTTTGTCCATAGAAATGGAATAGGATCTTTGTTGTGGTCGTTTGTCATATGATCATGTCTAGGTGTCCTTGTATCAATTGGAAATTAAATGACAATAAAACAGTAGAATGGGGACAGGATACAGGTCAAAGACAGCCAGGTGTCACAGGATAGGATAAGTAGATATGATTGGCTCTTTGGGATGGTTCTGAATGACATAGAATGGGTCTATGCCACTATAGGGGTAGTGTTCTATACAGAAAAAAAACACCTAAACACCTAAACACCCAGAAACAGAGCGTCAGGCCTAAACAGAATACAGCCGACAGGGAAAACTCCCTTAGGCTGCCATGCAATATTCCACAATACCATTGTTGAAAGTCCATGAGAACTCATAGCTCTCTTTCTCTCTTTCAGGAGATGCTTGGCCTGACGAACCCAGCGGCATCTGGGCCTCAGGGTCGTCCCGCGGCCCCTCAGGATCCAGCCGTCACCTGTCGGTTCCTGCAGCCGGTCCATAAGGTAGACATGAACCTGACAGACCTGTTGGGAGAGCTGCAGAGAGATCCCTGGCCTGTACCACAGGGGAAGAGACCACTGCGGTCTACTGGAATAGCACTGTCCATCGCCGTGGGCCTGCTGGAGGTAATAACAGTTACATAAGCGTGCATACACACACACACACACTTACACACACACACACACACACACTTACACAAGCACACAGTCCTATGTACACATTTTGTGCGGTGTACAAATAACCTGATTCTATGTCGTCAACATAGACAACTGACCTTCAAAACTAAACTGAACCTTACCCTCTCTGACATGTCACAGGTTTCAACCAACCTTACACACACTTTCTCTCTCTTTCTCTCTTTCTCTCTCTCTCTCTCACTCACTGACATTCTCTTCAGTTAGGTCTGCCAATAGTACCACTCGTACTTTCTTAGGTCAAAGGTCAGCTTCTTTCTTTTTGCCTTATTGCTCTCTCTCTCCACTATACTCTCTTCCTCGTTCTGGTAACACAACTAACATGCTGTAGGTACATGTTAAAACAGCTGTGTTCCCTGCTGTCCGGTCCTCTGGTGCTGATGTCTACTGATAATGTAATGATTAGAGAAAAACATCTGAAGTCTAACTTCATCCATTCTGATGGTTCTAATGATGAACTTCCCCTTCAGGTGCTTTTGGGAAACCGGCCTCTGGTCTGTATGGTAACTTTATAGGAATGAGTTTCTTGAAGGGATATCGGTAGTTTGGTGAATCCTTACCGTGACTGAAGGAGCATTTGCATACAATTTCACAGTCAAATCACTTGGGATGTCACTGTAATGGGGAAATGATTGAGTTTAGAGTAATTAACACAAGGCTTAGCGTATGTTTTCCCTTCATGTAATACACAGATATATCCCGTGTTCTGTTTGGGACAGTCATTTGTGGTACGGGTTGGTGGCCACTAGAATTGATAGTGAATGTTCTGGATTGTTGTCATATCTGTTGATGTTGATGCCAGACTGGAGGTACAAGGACACTGATTGTTAATGTGACTTCCTACAAGCCTCTCGGCGGGTTTTTACAGAACATTGGTGCTGTGAGATTAGAATGTAGTGGTTACTGAATAACAAACATTTTCTCTGCTTCTGTTCTGGAGGTGTCTCCCTGTTCCAACTTCTTAAAACCGACAGGATTTAGATTGCTGTCGTTATTGTTCACCTGGAAATTCCCAGTACATTCCGTTATATCATACTACAGTTAAATCAGACTACAATAACCTAATGGCAGCTTCTGTGTTGGCAGTCAAATCTCAGTCAGAAATACCATTGAATTACTCAAACAAATAAATCAAATCTTGACCATACTGACCATAGCCACCATCTTTCCACCCCCAGGGTACGTTTCCCAACACAGGGGCCCGTGTGATGATGTTCATGGGCGGACCCCCCACCCAGGGCCCCGGAATGGTGGTGGGAGACGAACTCAAGACCCCCATCCGCTCCTGGCATGACATCACCAAGGACAACGCACGGCATCTGAAGAAAGCCACCAAGGTCAGTCCAAGAATAACAGAATGGATAGCGTAGAATGGATAGCGTAGAATGGATAGCGCAGAATGGATAGCGTAGAATGGATAGCGCAGAATGGATAGCGCAGAATGGATAGCGCAGAATGGATAGCGTAGAATGGATAGCGCAGAATGGATAGCGTAGAATGGATAGCGCAGAATGGATAGCGCAGAATGGATAGCGCAGAATGGATAGCGCAGAATGGAAGTTTTATTGTCCATGTCGTACATGGACACTGTGAAAAAGAGAAGTTGTATGTGGGTTGGTTATATCTTGTAAAAGGCGTTGTTTTGTCTCTGTTCTTAGTGGGCTTGTTTTTAGAGTTAAAGCTGGAATCCTTCATTGGTGGAACTGCCGCGTCCTTTTGTGATATTACAACAACAACAGTTACTGGAAACAACGAACACGTATTCTTCTCGGATGTCATTGCACGCTCGATAGAACACAATACGTGGTGCAATTCACAGGAGGTTGGTGGCACCTTAATTGGGGAGGACGGGCTCGTGGTAATGGCTGGAACTTTTATAGGTAGAATGGTATCAATTACATCAACAAATGGTTTCCATGTCCCTTCTCTCTATTCCAGACATTATTATGAGCCGTCCTCCCCTTTGCAGCCTCCATTGGTGCAATTTTGTTTTACCATGCTGTGCGACACTCCTTAGCGCGGCAACAATAACAATAACAATGGTGTTGTGGCGGCTAGTGGCTTCCCTCCACTGCGGATTCCATCTTTAAGACTACGCTAGTTTTTAGAGCTAAGATGGATGAAACAACTTAAGCCATTTTTGTTTTAATGTAGTTTAGCTTAATTATTTTTCTTTCACTCACGTCAAGCTCTCGCGATGTGTCAAATATTTCGCTCAAGTTTGCGCTCTCTTCTCTCTCCATACCTCTTCTGTTGAGGTATGTTCATGGACACCGATGCTCCAACGAGTTCTCAAGGTGCTACACAGCACTGTTTGTATATGTTGCAAACGGTTCCCTTGTTTTGTTTTACTCAGTACTACGACGCCTTGGCGAACCGTGCGGCAGTGAACGGCCACAGTATTGACATCTACGCCTGTGCCTTGGATCAGACCGGACTTCTAGAGATGAAATGTTTATCCAACCTCACTGGGTTAGTACCAGTCTCAGACGACCTACGACTGACCTGTGTCCTGTCTTCACCCGATTCCCCTAGTTGTGCTGAATCCCTCATGTCCCTGGTGATTTGAGAACTGTCTACTGAAGCTTTTATTTGATCTGAATAAGAAATACCTTTTTGTACAATTCCCTCTACATTCGATAGAATGACTTTTCCAGAGACTTCATCCTCACTAGCTCATTGACTTTTCCAGAGACTTCGTCCTCACTAGCTCATTGACTTTTCCAGAGACTTCATCCTCACTAGCTCATTGACTTTTCCAGACTTCATCCTCACTAGCTCATTGACTTTTCCAGAGACTTCATCCTCACTAGCTCATTGACTTTTCCAGACTTCATCCTCACTAGCTCATTGACTTTTCCAGAGACTTCATCCTCACTAGCTCATTGACTTTTCCAGACTTCATCCTCACTAGCTCATTGACTTTTCCAGAGACTTCATCCTCACTAGCTCATTGACTTTTCCAGACTTCATCCTCACTAGCTCATTGACTTTTCCAGACTTCATCCTCACTAGCTCATTGACTTTTCCAGACTTCATCCTCACTAGCTCATTGACTTTTCCAGACTTCATCCTCACTAGCTCATTGACTTTTCCAGACTTCATCCTCACTAGCTCATTGACTTTTCCAGACTTCATCCTCACTAGCTCATTGACTTTTCCAGAGACTTCATCCTCACTAGCTCATTGACTTTTCCAGACTTCATCCTCACTAGCTCATTGACTTTTCCAGACTTCATCCTCACTAGCTCATTGACTTTTCCAGACTTCATCCTCACTAGCTCATTGACTTTTCATTTTTGTATTTTGTATTCGAATTATGCTGCTGAATATTCTTTTTTTTTTTTCCCTCACGGTTTCCGTCCTCTCAGAGGTCACATAGCGATGGGCGACTCCTTCAACACCTCTCTGTTCAAGCAGACCTTCCAGAGGGTGTTCAGTAAGGACCACAACGGAGAGTTCCGCATGGCCTTCGGAGGCACCATGGAAGTCAAGGTGTCCAGGGAGCTGAAGGTATCGGGGGCCATCGGGCCCTGTGTCTCCCTCAACGCTAAGGGACCGTGTATATCAGAGAACGTGAGTCTTTCAGGCCCATACAGAATCCAAATAGGGTTAAAAAAATATATATAATCCCAGAAACGGTCCCAAAATTCCCAGCTTTTCCAGAATTTCAGGAATGTTTTGCGGGAATTGTTCAACCTTCTATTCTAATAGCATTTTCCCCTCTGGAAGTGAATTGGGAAGCTGTTTTTCATTGACTTCAATGGCCCTTTGTTACAGGAGGTCGGTGTTGGAGGAACAACGCAGTGGAAAATCTGCAGTCTCAGTCCCTCCACGACGTTGGCCTTGTACTTCGAGGTCGTCAATCAGGTGAACACACTTCCCTTTGATCAAACACTTGTTCCTCATTTCATTCTTACTCAAAGTAGTCATTGATTTGGGTCGACCAAACCAATGTAATGTGACAATTCATCATTCACACCTCAGTGATTCCTTAGGACGTGGTTTTGAGTATTCAAGCAGGATGTTTAGCCATATTAAATGTACTCTTATACCAACTATTGTAGTTATATTTTCTCTGTGCAGCACAATGCCCCAATCCCTCAGGGTGGTAGAGGAGCGGTCCAGTTTGTCACCCAGTACCAACACTCCAACACCCAGAGGAGGATCAGGGTTACCACCGTCGCCAGGAAGTAAGTCTTCTCTCTTGCTTTGAAACAGTAAACAGGAAGTGGGTTTGCAGAACTGCTACATCGTTCTTGACTGAAGTGTGACTGAACTGACAGCCCTTACAATATACATATGCAAGAGTCTGCATTTTGTACACGTCGCATTTCTCACATTGTGTTAACTCACCGCTTAAAGACAAAGTCCATATCGGCCGTACAAATGAGGAAGTTGACATTCGCCCTGCCCTGTTAAATGACTGGAAGTGGACGTGCAGCCTAGATTTGTGCTTACGCACATGTGCGTCAGTCTCGCCCTGCCCCTAACCTGTCCACTCCCTCTCTCTCCCTCCATCCAGTTGGGCCGACGCCCAGTCCCAGATCCAGCACATCGAGTCGTCCTTTGACCAGGAGGCGTCGGCGGTCATCATGGCCAGGCTGGGCGTGTTCAGGGCCGAGTCGGAAGAGGGGCCGGACGTCCTGCGCTGGCTGGACAGACAGCTCATTCGCCTGGTGAGTGACAGCTAGGCTGACCAATGTGTAACAGGCTTTGTAATGTCATTGGGCATTGGTCCCACCTTGGCTATTCCAAGAGAGTAGCCTGTTGTTCTTCACATAGCTGAATGTATGTAGGACTTGTGGGTGATTGTGGATAGAAGAATCCTTTGTATTCTTGTGTCTCTTTGTTCTTATTCATTGTAGAAGAATGTAGAAAGGAGTTGTCTGGAATGTGAAGCAGAATGACACGAATACTAATTCGCTGACAGTTTTTAAATCCCTCTGTGATGTTTCGGGAAGTTGTGTTGTATACCTAAACTAACAGCACTTGACTGAAGTCCTGAAGGTATGTGTTGATTGCCTTAGTTCAAGACGCTGACGTTTGTCTTGTCTCCTCGGTTACAGTGTCAGAAATTCGGTCAGTTCAACAAAGACGACCCCACCTCCTTCAAGCTCTCGGAGTCCCTCTCACTCTACCCACAGGTAAGACTGACACCTAGTGGTACACTCTGGAACTATATGAGCTATTTAATGAGAGCCCTTCAATACAAGTCCTTCTAATAGAGTAGAACTGGAATAGATTTAACTAGCTCATCGAGATCTGAATGATTACTTGAGTGCTTACCTCTAACTTTAGCAAAAAATTATATTTATGTCAAATGGGATATATGTACATGAAAAAGTAGTCAACGGCTGTATCCTAACACCACCCAGCACAGAAGCAGAGTACTGTGTAATTGGCCTCGTCTGACAACTTAACACCAGAGGCTTGTATGACGTTGAAACAAAAGGCAGTGACTTTGTCCATTGCTACAGAATCACACAATAGTGTGTCCTTGTACCTCCAGTCTGGAGTCAATCACTGTCAACAGACAGGAGTTTAATCCATAACACACAGCACTGTGTCTAATGGCCATCAACCTGAGTGTCACAAACAGAACACTGAAAAAATCATGTTTATTACAGGAATAGTAAATATATACATATTCTAAACATTGTGTTAATCACTCTAAACTGAACGTTAACTTTATTCATCTTAAATATTCCCATTGCACAGATAATCACAACTCATAACTTCCACTTAGTTTAGTTGACCTCAGTGGGATCTGTACAGGAACATTTGATGATGCAATATCCCAAATATAAAAAAATATGTATATAATTTGATGATATATATATATATTTAATTATTATTATTTTTAAAATCCTATTTCATTATAATCGTTAGAATAATGTCTCTGTCCTCCCTCTAGTTTATGTTCCACCTGCGGCGGTCGCCGTTCCTGCAGGTGTTCAACAACAGCCCAGATGAGTGTTCCTACTACAGACACCACTTTGTCTGCCAGAACCTGACCCAGTCTCTCATCATGATCCAGCCCATCCTGTACTCTTACTCGTTCCACGGACCACCAGAGGTCAGACTCCTACCAAATACTATGGGCACACACTAATTACACACTCTCTATCTCTATAGTGTACTAGATGACGACGAAAAACACGGTCGACCAGTTTCTAGCTCCTAGGAAACTTTGCAGTTATTTCTTACTGACATTTCTTCATTTTAATTTTCAGCATTTGTGTGTATTGTTAGGTATTACTGCACCGTTGGAGCTAGAAACATAAGCATTTCACTGCACCTGCAGTAACATCTGCAAAATGTGTATGCGGCCAATCAATTATTAAATATTGAATTTAATTCGAATTAACTTTCTAAATCTTTTTTTTCCAGTCTACGCTGTTATAAAACCAGTCTGTATATTAGATAATTAGGTCACATTTCCCTAAGAACTAATTATTTCAGTCAAATATTCACATGCTCAATGAGTTCCACACTACCTCTCTCTGTAAGAAAATGGATGTGAGACTTATCCTGTTGTGTCTGTCTGTTCTACAGCCTGTTCTCCTGGACAGTGGCAGTATTCTCCCCGACCGGATCCTCCTCATGGACACCTTCTTCCAGCTGGTCATCTACCATGGAGAGGTGAGAGGTCACACAGGAAAACAACGGCGCTGGTGGTCTAATGCTAGTTATTAGTAGCTGGAACACCACTACTAATTATTATTATTTCCTAGCATCTCAAACTGAACATCATCATGTAGAGCATAAACAACAATGTAAATCACTATCAATATTACAACAAGAAACGACGTGTGTGTGTGTGTGTGTGTGTGTGTGTGTGTACCTGCCTGATGTGATGGGTTTGACGAAATGGGATACATATTAGTAGATTCATTATGTTCATTCATTCACAATGCCCTGTCATTTTCTATTCTCAACATGTTAAGAGAACACCAACACACAACATCCCACCATGACAATAACCCTGGTCTATACAACTAACACCAACACACAACATCCCACCATGACAATAACCCTGGTCTATATAACTAACACCAACACACAACATCCCACCATGACAATAACCCTGGTCTATACAACTAACACCAACACACAACATCCCACCATGACAATAACCCTGGTCTATACAACTAACACCAACACACAACATCCCACCATGACAATAACCCTGGTCTATACAACTAACACCAACACACAACATCCTACCATGACAATAACCCTGGTCTATACAACTAACACCAACACACAGCATCCCACCATGACAATAACCCTGGTCTATACAACTAACACCAACACACAACATCCCACCATGACAATAACCCTGGTCTATACAACTAACACCAACACACAACATCCCACCATGACAATAACCCTGGTCTATACAACTAACACCAACACACAACATCCTACCATGACAATAACCCTGGTCTATACAACTAACACCAACACACAGCATCCCACCATGACAATAACCCTGGTCTATACAACTAACACCAACACACAACATCCCACCATGACAATAACCCTGGTCTATACAACTAACACCAACACACAACATCCCACCATGACAATAACCCTGGTCTATACAACTAACACCAACACACAACATCCCACCATGAAAATAACCCTGGTCTATACAGACAACATCCTACCATGACAATAACCCTGGTCTATACAACTAACACCAACACACAGCATCCCACCATGACAATAACCCTGGTCTATACAACTAACACCAACACACAGCATCCCACCATGACAATAACCCTGGTGTATACAACTAACACCAACACACAACATCCCACCATGACAATAACCCTGGTCTATACAACTAACACCAACACACAACATCCCACCATGACAATAACCCTGGTCTATACAACTAACACCAACACACAACATCCCACCATGACAATAACCCTGGTCTATACAACTAACACCAACACACAACATCCCACCATGACAATAACCCTGGTCTATACAACTAACACCAACACACAACATCCCACCATGACAATAACCCTGGTCTATACAACTAACACCAACACACAACATCCTACCATGACAATAACCCTGGTGTATACAACTAACACCAACACACAACATCCCACCATGACAATAACCCTGGTCTATACAACTAACACCAACACACAACATCCCACCATGACAATAACCCTGGTCTATATAACTAACACCAACACACAACATCCTACCATGACAATAACCCTGGTCTATACAACTAACACCAACACACAACATCCCACCATGACAATAACCCTGGTCTATACAACTAACACCAACACACAACATCCCACCATGACAATAACCCTGGTCTATACAACTAACACCAACACACAACATCCCACCATGACAATAACCCTGGTCTATACAACTAACACCAACACACAACATCCTACCATGACAATAACCCTGGTCTATACAACTAACACCAACACACAACATCCCACCATGACAATAACCCTGGTGTATACAACTAACACCAACACACAACATCCC
This sequence comes from Oncorhynchus nerka, assembly GCF_034236695.1. NCBI lineage: Eukaryota > Metazoa > Chordata > Actinopteri > Salmoniformes > Salmonidae > Oncorhynchus > Oncorhynchus nerka. The sequence continues at coordinate 1,443,081 of NC_088416.1, read as the reverse complement.
ACCATGACAATAACCCTGGTCTATACAACTAACACCAACACACAACATCCCACCATGACAATAACCCTGGTGTATACAACTAACACCAACACACAACATCCCACCATGACAATAACCCTGGTGTATACAACTAACAACACAACATCCCACCATGACAATAACCCTGGTGTATACAATCCCACCATGACAATAACCCTGGTCTATACAACTAACACCAACACACAACATCCCACCATGACAATAACCCTGGTGTATACAACTAACACCAACACACAACATCCCACCATGACAATAACCCTGGTCTATACAACTAACACCAACACACAACATCCCACCATGACAATAACCCTGGTGTATACAACTAACACCAACACACAACATCCCACCATGACAATAACCCTGGTGTATACAACTAACACCAACACACAACCCACCATGACAATAACCCTGGTGTATACAACTAACACCAACACACAACATCCCACCATGACAATAACCCTGGTCTATACAACTAACACCAACACACAACATCCCACCATGACAATAACCCTGGTCTATACAACTAACACCAACACACAACATCCCACCATGACAATAACCCTGGTCTATACAACTAACACCAACACACAACATCCCACCATGACAATAACCCTGGTCTATACAACTAACACCAACACACAACATCCCACCATGACAATAACCCTGACAATAACCCTGGTCTATACAACTAACACCAACACACAACATCCTACCATGACAATAACCCTGGTCTATACAACTAACACCAACACACAACATCCCACCATGACAATAACCCTGGTCTATACAACTAACACCAACACACAACATCCCACCATGACAATAACCCTGGTCTATACAACTAACACCAACACACAACATCCCACCATGACAATAACCCTGGTCTATACAACTAACACCAACACACAACATCCTACCATGACAATAACCCTGGTCTATACAACTAACACCAACACACAACATCCTACCATGACAATAACCCTGGTCTATACAACTAACACCAACACACAACATCCCACCATGACAATAACCCTGGTGTATACAACTAACACCAACACACAACATCCTACCATGACAATAACCCTGGTCTATACAACTAACACCAACACACAACATCCCACCCAATAACCCTGGTGTATACAACTAACACCAACACACAACATCCCACCATGACAATAACCTGGTGTATACAACTAACACCAACACACAACATCCCACCATGACAATAACCCTGGTGTATACAACTAACACCAACACACAACATCCCACCATGACAATAACCCTGGTCTATACAACTAACACCAACACACAACATCCCACCATGACAATAACCCTGGTGTATACAACTAACACCAACACACAACATCCCACCATGACAATAACCCTGGTCTATACAACTAACACCAACACACAACATCCCACCATGACAATAACCCTGGTGTATACAACTAACACCAACACACAACATCCCACCATGACAATAACCCTGGTGTATACAACTAACACCAACACACAACATCCCACCATGACAATAACCCTGGTGTATACAACTAACACCAACACACAACATCCCACCATGACAATAACCCTGGTGTATACAACTAACACCAACACACAACATCCCACCATGACAATAACCCTGGTGTATACAACTAACACCAACACACAACATCCATGACAATAACCATGACAATAACACCAACACACAACAACCATGACTAACCCTGGTCTATACAACTAACACCAACACACAACATCCCACCATGACAATAACCCTGGTCTATACAACTAACACCAAAACACACAACATCCCACCATGACAATAACCCTGGTGTATACAACTAACACCAACACACAACATCCTACCATGACAATAACCCTGGTCTATATAACTAACACCAACACACAACATCCCACCATGACAATAACCCTGGTCTATACAACTAACACACAATCCCACCATGACAATAACCCTGGTCTATACAACTAACACCAACACACAACATCCCACCATGACAATAACCCTGGTCTATACAACTAACACCAACACACAACATCCCACCATGACAATAACCCTGGTCTATACAACTAACACCAACACACAACATCCCACCATGACAATAACCCTGGTCTATACAACTAACACCAACACACAACATCCCACCATGACAATAACCCTGGTCTATACAACTAACACCAACACACAACATCCCACCATGACAATAACCCTGGTCTATACAACTAACACCAACACACAACATCCCACCATGACAATAACCCTGGTGTATACAACTAACACCAACACACAACATCCCACCATGACAATAACCCTGGTCTATACAACTAACACCAACACACAACATCCCACCATGACAATAACCCTGGTCTATACAACTAACACCAACACACAACATCCCACCATGACAATAACCCTGGTGTATGTATCCCACCATGACAATAACCCTGGTCTATATAACACCAACACACAACATCCCACCATGACAATAACCCTGGTCTATCTATACAACTAACCCTGGTCTATACAACTAACACCAACACACAACATCCCACCATGACAATAACCCTGGTCTATACAACTAACGCCAACACACAACATCCCACCATGACAATAACCCTGGTCTATACAACTAACACCAACACACAACATCCCACCATGACAATAACCCTGGTGTATACAACTAACACCAACACACAACATCCCACCATGACAATAACCCTGGTCTATACAACTAACACCAACACACAACATCCCACCATGACAATAACCCTGGTGTATACAACTAACACCAACACACAACATCCCACCATGACAATAACCCTGGTGTATACAACTAACACCAACACACAACATCCCACCATGACAATAACCCTGGTGTATACAACTAACACCAACACACAACATCCCACCATGACAATAACCCTGACCCTGGGTCTATACAACTAACACCAACACACAACATCCTACCATGACAATAACCCTGGTCTATACAACTAACACCAACACACAACATCCCACCATGACAATAACCCTGGTCTATACAACTAACACCAACACACAACATCCCACCATGACAATAACCCTGGTCTATACAACTAACACCAACACACAACATCCCACCATGACAATAACCCTGGTCTATACAACTAACACCAACACACAACATCCTACCATGACAATAACCCTGGTCTATACAACTAACACCAACACACAACATCCTACCATGACAATAACCCTGGTCTATACAACTAACACCAACACACAACATCCCACCATGACAATAACCCTGGTCTATACAACTAACACCAACACACAACATCCCACCATGACAATAACCCTGGTCTATACAACTAACACCAACACACAACATCCCACCATGACAATAACCCTGGTCTATACAACTAACACCAACACACAACATCCCACCATGACAATAACCCTGGTCTATACAACTAACACCAACACACAACATCCCACCATGACAATAACCCTGGTCTATACAACTAACACCAACACACAACATCCTACCATGACAATAACCCTGGTCTATACAACTAACACCAACATCCCACCATGACAATAACCCTGGTCTATACAACTAACACCAACACACAACATCCTACCATGACAATAACCCTGGTCTATATAACTAACACCAAAACACATTCTACCATGACTATAACCCTGTTGTATCTCTCTCTCTCCACCAGACCATCGCCCAGTGGCGTAAGGCGGGTTACCAGGAGCAGCCGGAGTACGAGAACTTCAAGCATCTACTGGTAGCACCTGTGGATGACGCCCAGGAGATCCTGCAGACCCGCTTCCCCATGCCCCGGTACATCGACACAGAGCACGGAGGGTCCCAGGCCCGCTTCCTCCTGTCCAAGGTCAACCCCTCCCAGACACACAACAACCTCTACTCCTGGGGACAGGTAATACAATGTTCATTCATTCTTCAAAACGTCAACTGAGAACCACTTTTTATGTACAATAACAGCTGTGGACTTGATTTGGAAATGGGTGATGTTAAGGTTGGAGTTTCATCATGGGCAGTCAATTGTATTTTTCTTAAAGGAATTCTAGTCTTACGAGTGGTAGCGCTTCATGTACCACCGTCTCTATTCTGCTGGCCATTTTGAATCTGATCCAACTGACGGCAGCTTTACTCTAGTGTTTTCACCATAATCATCACATTTCTGTCTCTTCTCATTCTCTAGGAGACCGGAGCCCCCATCCTCACAGACGACGTCAGTCTACAGGTGTTCATGGACCACTTGAAGAAGCTGGCCGTGTCGAGCGCCACTTAATTTCCCAGTCCCGGGACCAAAGTGATCGCCTCGTGACCAGACTGATATGCCCACCGTTCTATTTCACTTCACCATTACGTCTGGTTGACGAGGCGACCAAAGTGAAGGACCTGAAAGGAGAGAGGGATGAGAAGGAAAGAGCGAGACATTCCTGTATGAATACAGGGACCTAGTAACACTTTCCCCACATATGACCTATGATGGTTTCAAATCCTCTAAGTTATTATCATTCCTGCTTTAAGTTTCTGGAATTTTGCTTCCCTAAAATTGTGATTGACATTAACTTCTCCCCCATACTGGAAAAGCCTTACTGCACCTCAGTTGTAGCCTGTTCCCAGATCAGTTTTTCATGCCTTGATAATGACCGTAGGAGTTGGCTTATACAGCACAAACAGATCTGGGACCAGGCATCCTCAGATATTTATCACAGTTCTTACATTCCATCTCACCTTTATAATAATAATTTGGCTAATGATTAGAATTGGTTTCCTTGTTTGTCTGTCTGTGGTAAGGCATGTAGCTACTGTAGTAGTTTGGTCAATGATTGCTGCTCGAGACGCTTTAAATATTTTTATGTTCTTGATAACGTCCTATAGTTTATTTTTTTCCATAAAATTTCCCCTAAATAATGATTCATTTAAATAATGTTCTGATTTAAACTGTCAATCTATCCTCGTAGTGCTACTGTTTTCCTTGTGAATACAGAAAGACTGGAAGTTCAATGAAAAATGTTATTATTGTATTAAACAAAACCTTTCTTTTTTTTCTAACACATCTTTTACATCGTCTCGTCAACTGACTACTTTTTCCACATATCCGTTTTCGCACCATCTGGCATTTTGTACTACTTACCCCGAAACCCCTCATCACTGTTCTTTCACTCGCCTACTGGAGTCTGTTCCTGATGTTAACACTTGTACTTACTGTAACAAAAGGGAACGTAATTGATTGATTTAGTCTGACTGATCTGTTTCTCAATGCTATGCATATAAAGTATGTCAAGACAACCTTATTCACCAGCTATGTATTTTATGTTCCCCTCATTCTTGTTTTTGTGTGGGTTTCTATGTCATATAAATGTGTCAAATAGATCAGCAATACCAGAGAATCATTCATCCTTCCATTTCTCTGGTCTGTGTAGACGGACACCATATTCACATTTTTGTCCCTGGCAAGCGAGCCTATGACTAGTGGAAGTGTGAAGCATAGAACTAGGAATTAGAATACTAGCATACATAGAGAACATCCTCATTCACACAGATAAGCTAGGGGTCAAAGGGCAGCTGTCTGGTTCATATTGTAGCTGACCCCTGATTCCTGTATCGACTGTGTTTCCTGGTATCCGGTCTTAATGGTCTGGCTGGTTTGTCTCATCCTCATTTTGTATTTATTTTTTAAACTTTTATTTAACTAGGCAAGTTAAGAACAAATTCTTGTTTACAACGACGGCCTACCCCGGCCAAACCCGGACGATGCTGGGTCAATTGGGATTCCCATAGGGTGGTGCACAAAACGGCCAGATGTGATACAGCCTGGATTCGAACCAGGGACTGTAGACGCCTCTTGCACTAAGATGCAGTGCTTTACTTCAAATGGACTTGATCAAATCAGTCGCTTCACTGGGCAGTGAGCAATATGGATCTGCATTCAATATTGGAAAAATAACTAGCACAAAAACATCTACAAAAACAATTGTAATTTCAACTCTCACACCCAATGTCCCACAGCACACTAAGACAGTTGTGAAGAGGGAACGACAAAGCCTGTTCCCCCTCAGGAAACTAAAAAGATTTGGCATGGGTCCTCAGATCCTCAGAAGATTCTACAGCTGCACCATCGAGAGCATGGTGACTGGCTGGTTGCATCACTGCCTGTTATGGCAACTGCTCGGTCTCCGACCGCAAGGCACTACAGAGGGTAGTGCGTACGGCCCAGTTCATCACTGTGGGCAAGAATCCTGCCATCCAGGACCTCTGTATCAGGCGGTGTCAGAGGAAGGCCCTAAAAATTGTCAAAGACTCCAGCCACCCCAGTCATAGACTGTTCTCTCTGCTACCACACAGCAAGCGGTACCGGAGCGTCGAGTCGAGGTCCAAGAGGCTTCTTAAACAGCTTCTACTCCCAAGCCATAAGGCTCCTGAAGGGCTACCCAGACCCTTCTTTTACGCTGCTGCTACTCTCTGTTTATAATCTATCCATAGTTAACTCTATCTACATGTACATATTACCTCAACTAACCGGTGCCTCCGCACATTGACTCTGTACCGGTACCCTCTGTATATAGCCTCCACACTGACTCTGTACCGGTACCCCCTGTATATAGCCTCCACATTGACTCTGTACCGGTACCCCCTGTATATAACCTCCACATTGACTCTGTACCAGTACCCCCTGTATATAACCTCCACATTGACTGTACCCCCTGTATATAGCCTCCACATTGACTCTGTACCGGTACCCCCTGTATATAGCCTCCACATTGACTCTGTACCGGTACCCCCTGTATATAACCTCCACATTGACTCTGTACCGGTACCCCCTGTATATAACCTCCACATTGACTCTGTACGGTACCCTCTGTATATAGCCTCCACATTGACTCTGTACCGGTACCCCTGTATATAGCCTCCACATTGACTCTGTACCGGTACCCCCTGTATATAGCCTCCACATTGACTCTGTACCGGTACCCCCTGTATATAACCTCCACATTGACTCTGTACCGGTACCCTCTGTATATAGCCTCCACATTGACTCTGTACCGGTACCCCCTGTATATAGCCTCCACATTGACTCTGTACCGGTACCCCCTGTATATAGCCTCCACATTGACTCTGTACCGGTACCCTCTGTATATAACCTCCACATTGACTCTGTACCGGTACCCTCTGTATATAGCCTCCACATTGACTCTGTACCGGTACCCCCTGTATATAGCCTCCACATTGACTCTGTACCGGTACCCCTGTATATAACCTCCACATTGACTCTGTACCGGTACCCCCTGTATATAGCCTCCACATTGACTCTGTACCGGTACCCCCTGTATATAACCTCCACATTGACTCTGTACCGGTACCCTCTGTATATAGCCTCCACATTGACTCTGTACCGGTACCCTCTGTATATAGCCTCCACATTGACTCTGTACCGGTACCCCCTGTATATAACCTCCACATTGACTCTGTACCGGTACCCTCTGTATATAGCCTCCACATTGACTCTGTACCGGTACCCTCTGTATATAGCCTCCACATTGACTCTGTCGGTACCCTCTGTATATAACCTCCACATTGACTCTGTACCGGTACCCTCTGTATATAGCCTCCACATTGACTCTGTACCGGTACCCTCTGTATATAGCCTCCACATTGACTCTGTACCGGTACCCTCTGTATATAGCCTCCACATTGACTCTGTACCGGTACCCTCTGTATATAGCCTCCACATTGACTCTGTACCGGTACCCTCTGTATATAGCCTCCACATTGACTCTGTACCGGTACCCCCTGTATATAACCTCCACATTGACTCTGTACTGGTACCCCCTGTATATAGCCTCCACATTGACTCTGTACCGGTACCCTCTGTATATAGCCTCCACATTGACTCTGTCCGGTACCCCCTGTATATAACCTCCACATTGACTCTGTATATCTGCCTCCACATTGACTCTGTACCGGTACCCCTGTATATAGCCTCCACATTGACTCTGTACCGGTACCCTCTGTATATAACCTCCACATTGACTCTGTACCGGTACCCCTGTATATAGCCTCCACATTGACTCTGTACCGGTACCCCTGTATATAGCCTCCACATTGACTCTGTACCGGTACCCCCTGTATATAGCCTCCACATTGACTCTGTACCGGTACCCCCTGTATATAGCCTCCACATTGACTCTGTACCGGTACCCCCTGTATATAGCCTCCACATTGACTCTGTGTACCCCCTGTATAAAGCCTCCACATTGACTCTGTACCGGTACCCCCTGTATATAGCCTCCACATTGACTCTGTACCGGTACCCCCTGTATATAGCCTCCACATTGACTCTGTACCGGTACCCCCTGTATATAGCCTCCACATTGACTCTGTACCGGTACCCCCTGTATATAACCTCCACATTGACTCTGTATCGGTACCCCTGTATATAGCCTCCACATTGACTCTGTACCGTACCCCCTGTATATAGCCTCCCATTGACTCTGTATATAACCTCCACATTGACTCTGTACCGGTACCCCTGTATATAACCTCCACATTGACTCTGTACCGGTACCCTCTGTATATAGCCTCCACATTGACTCTGTACCGGTACCCCCTGTATATAGTCTCCACATTGACTCTGTACCGGTACCCCCTGTATATAACCTCCACATTGACTCTGTACCGGTACCCTCTGTATATAGCCTCCACATTGACTCTGTACCGGTACCCCCTGTATATAGTCTCCACATTGACTCTGTACCGGTACCCCCTGTATATAGTCTCCACATTGACTCTGTACCGGTACCCCCTGTATATAACCTCCACATTGACTCTGTACCGGTACCCCCTGTATATAACCTCCACATTGACTCTGTACCGGTACCCCCTGTATATAACCTCCACATTGACTCTGTACCGGTACCCTCTGTATATAGCCTCCACATTGACTCTGTACCGGTACCCCCTGTATATAGCCTCCACATTGACTCTGTACCGGTACCCCTGTATATAGCCTCCACATTGACTCTGTACCGGTAACCCCTGTATATAGTCTCCACATTGACTCTGTACTGGTACCCCCTGTATATAGCCTCCACATTGACTACCCCCTGTATATAGCCTCCACATTGACTCTGTACCGGTACCCCCTGTATATAACCTCCACATTGACTCTGTACCGGTACCCCCTGTATATAGCCTCCACATTGACTCTGTACCGGTACCCCCTGTATATAGCCTCCACATTGACTCTGTACCGGTACCCCCTGTATATAGTCTCCACATTGACTCTGTACCGGTACCCTCTGTATATAGCCTCCACATTGACTCTGTACCGGTACCCCCTGTATATAGCCTCCACATTGACTCTGTACCGGTACCCCCTGTATATAACCTCCACATTGACTCTGTACTGGTACCCCCTGTATATAGCCTCCACATTGACTCTGTACTGGTACCCCCTGTATATAGTCTCCACATTGACTCTGTACCGGTACCCCCTGTATATAGTCTCCACATTGACTCTGTACTGGTACCCCCTGTATATAGCCTCCACATTGACTCTGACGTACCCCCTGTATATAGCCTCCACATTGACTCTGTACCGGTACCCCCTGTATATAACCTCCACATTGACTCTGTACCGGTACCCCCTGTATATAGCCTCCACATTGACTCTGTACCGGTACCCCCTGTATATAGCCTCCACATTGACTCTGTACCGGTACCCCCTGTATATAGTCTCCACATTGACTCTGTACCGGTACCCCCTGTATATAGCCTCCACATTGACTCTGTACCAGTACCCCCTGTATATAGCCTCCACATTGACTCTGTACCGGTACCCCCTGTATATAACCTCCACATTGACTCTGTACTGGTACCCCCTGTATATAGCCTCCACATTGACTCTGTACTGGTACCCCCTGTATATAGCCTTGCTTGTTATTTTACTGCTGCTGGTTAATTTGTTACTTTTATTTTCAATTTTTCAATTCTTAAAGCATTGTTGGTTAGGGGCTTGTAACTAAGCATTTCACTGTAAGGTCTACACCTGTTTGTATTTGGCGCATGTGACACCCGCCTCCAAACACAAGTGAAGCCCCATGTTTATGGCTGTGAACCAAAGGGCAATCTATTCCCTATGTCGCGCACTGCTTTTGACCAGGGCCCATAGGGCTATGTAGGGAGTAGGGTGCCATTTGGGATACATATCATATCCGTGCTCACGATGTTGCTGCTCTTACCTCTTTGGAAACACATGTGCTTTAAAAATAAAGGCAGGGCTGGTGGATCCCCAAAAAAATGTAATGATTTCTATGCAGTAATCCGCTTGTCATCGACACTCCTGCGTAACATAACGGCGACCATTTAAGCTCTTTTGTATGTGTGTGTGTGTGTGTGTGTCCATTTGTTGGGCTATAAATTGCATGGGTATTTAACGTGAGGTCCCAGGGTTGACAGCTGTTGACATGGATAGAGCATTATTCAACCGAATCATCATATTTCACTGCCTGATCTCCCCTGCGTCAATGTATCCATTTTGCAGTATATTTAAGCTTTGCGTGTGTTGATGATTGATATTTGCGTGTCTTGGACATTTTGATTTCCTGTTTTATCAGTCAACTGTGTGTGTGTGTGTGTGTGTGTGTGTGTGTGTGTGTGTGTGTGTGTGTGTGTGTGTGTGGACCATTTCTATCTTTCTTGAAAATGTGTATCAAAGCTTAGAGCCAAACCTGTAAGAAAGCATTTTTGTCTTGTTTTATGTGCAGTACATGTGAGCGCAATGGAAATATGAACCCGTCCTATCTGACATACAATTGGCCAATACATGTTCCATTTCAACGTATGCCCTAGACATGTTAAGTAAGCATAATGTATGGAATATGGGTTATACAACAATGGCCCAGTTGAGTCCAGCTGCCTCCTATACAAGGGGAGTAGGGTCACTGATGTGGCTAGGACCTACAGTGCCTACTAAATATAGGCTATGTACCAACCTGTCACTGACTGTCTAAACATTTACTCCACCACAGGAGATTGGGGAGGACGGGCTCATGGTAATAGCTGGAGTGGAATAGTATCAAATATATTAAACACGTAGTTTCCAGGTGTGTTTGATGCCATTCCATTTGCTCATTCAGCCATTATGAGCTGTCCTCCCCTTAGCAGCCTCCTGTGTACTCCACCCTAACCCTAACCCCAATCCACATTTCCTTCTATTTGTCTGTCTGTTACAACTACTGTAAAGAGTCTATAATACCAAGCTAAGCCTTTTGAAATGTTGAAATAATGCCCCGTGAGTACTGCAATCTAGATATCTCCCTCTGTCGTCAGTGGTGATGCTTCATGATCACACATGTATCAGAAGAACTGTTGTGTCCCACCAACGTCATACACACACACACACACACACATTTTGGGTGAAGTATCCTGGCTTTCTGTTGTAGCTTATCCAATCAGAGTCTCATGTGAGCGTGCTGTCTCTCAAGCGTAGTAATGAGAAGAGCCGCTGTGCCACTGCCTCTACCAAACCCAGTATCCCAGATTATTGGGGAAACAAATTGCTTATTGGACATTTGTGACAGGCACACGAAAAAATGAAGGAGGATGCATTATGACGAAAGAAAATCATGTAATACACACAGTGGACTTTTTCGTGTCCAATAGGTCATTTGTGTCTATTTCACAATATGCTGTGATGGTGTGTTGGCTTTTACACTGTCAGAGGGGAGAGGGAGATCGAGTGAGACGTTTGAGTGATTACCCAATTGCTGTTGAGGTAGCCCTTCAATTAGAACAGAGCCCTCTTTGCAGAACATTATAGATGGACTTTATGGCAACACTTCACTCGTTGACGTCTTAATGGCAACACTGAACAATGGCTATCTAGATAGTCTTTATGATAGGCTTGTCTTGTATGTTGTTTAGACTTGATCATTTTGTCATTGCCAATGGAATAGTCCCAAAAGTGCTAATCCTACCCATCTGGCACTCCACCCCAGACAGGCTCAGTCAAACAGTCCAAGTACTGTTCTGAAATATAAGAAATACTATTGATCCTATTCCCAGTCTGATGCTATGGTTTGATTATTGTTCGCACAAAATTAAATATCAATGAACTGTAATCTCATCTCTGAGAGAGGGAAAAAAATAGAGAGAGAGAGAGAGAGAGAGAGGGAGAGAGAGAGAGAGAGAGAGAGCAGCTCATCACAGATTGAAGGCGAGCATCACCGATACAAATCCCACAGATTTGTGTGAACAAGCTCTTCAAATCTTTTGACGTGACAATCCTTCAGCGAACGGATGAGGGTGATTTCAGGGCACTTCGTGTGAAAATGATCTAATGGCTAACGACTCGAACAGATGATAATGGTGGATTGAAGCTGAATTCAAACTCAGATTTTGCCGTTCCTCAAATCGGGTAGGGAGAGTAATTTCAATTCAACCGGTTGGAGTGCCAAATTATGTATTTTATTGCCGACATGTTGCACATCAGTTGAAACTTATTTTCGGTGGAGTTTGACCAGTTTTTCATTACCTGTTTTGATTCATATTGGATGGATGGTGAGTGGGTGAGTTATCTAATAAGTGCAGATATCTATGGACAATGAAGACCACTCGCAAGTGCAGGGCACTGCTGTCCGTTAGTATGAATCTTTTAGCACTATTTTTCTCAATAACTGCTTTCATCACAACATACTGGTGCGTCGGCACGCAGCGCGTCCCCAAGCCGAAGTGCACTAAACTTCGCACGCACAACTGCATCGATTACGGAGTGAACGAGACGGACCCCAAAGTAGTGGTGTACAGTTGGGAAACGGGGGACGACCGGTTCCTATTCAGACAGTTCCACACCGGGATCTGGTTCTCCTGTGCGGAGAATATCCATGATGAAGGTGAGGTGATGAGGTTTTGTTGTTAATGACGTTGTCCCGTCTTGATGTCAATTAATTATAGTGAGGTCTCTGGAGTGTAAAAGCTAAAATTATATAGATATTTACAGGAAGGAGGTTTGCAGGTGTGTGTGTGTGTGTGTGTGTGTGTGTGTGTGTGTGTGTGTGTGTGTGTGTGTGTGTGTTCAAACTATTCAATCAATACCGGTTTCTAAGTAGGCATTCTTGTCATTCAAAAAGAACACCCTATACATTCAGAAATAGACAAGTGTCTATAAAGGATTGTTACACACACACACACACACACACACACACACACACACACACACACACACACACACACACACACACACAGAGTTATGTATAATTGCAGCTATTAAACACTGCAGTCCTTGCTATAATTCCTTGGTTGTGTCACTATGAGAGCCATTCTCATGTGTCATCATCTTGTGTCACCATAGTAACTAAGCGTCTCCAGATGGGACATATACATACATATGATCTAAAACTGCAAGCTAAGGATATTTACAAAGTTATGAGTTTTTTAGGGTAATCACCCCCAGTTTATGTAGGCAGATGCCATTTGTCAAAAATGGCATCTTGAATAACGAGTTGTCCTCTCTGGCATGAAGTATTGGATAGCCTAAAGAGCAGTTTATCCCGGCATAAGAATCATTGGAACATAGGATGGGAGTTTCGAGTTATGGTACAGTGAACCATTGGTAAGAAGTTTAGGGGACATGAGCTTAGTGCTTGTAGAAAGGGTCCCTACTGGCTCTGCTCGTACTTTACCCTAGCATTTCTCTTCTTACAGGTCTATAGGGTACTAGTAATCTACCCTAGCATTTCTCTTCTTACAGGTCTATAGGGTACTAATAATCTACCCTAGCATTTCTCTTCTTACAGGTCTATAGGGTACTAGTAATCTACCCTAGCAGTCTCTCTTCTTACAGGTCTATAGGGTACTAATAATCTACCCTAGCATTTCTCTTCTTACAGGTCTATAGGGTACTAATAATCTACCATAGCATTTCTCTTTTTACAGGTCTATAGGGTACTAATAATCTACCCTAGCATTTATCTTTTTACAGGTCTATAGGGTACTAATAATCTACCCTAGCAGTCTCTCTTCTTACAGGTCTATAGGGTACTAATAATCTACCCCTAGCAGTCTCTCTTCTTACAGGTCTATAGGGTACTAATAATCTACCCTAGCAGTCTCTCTTCTTACAGGTCTATAGGGTACAAATAATCTACCCTAGCAGCCTCTATTCTTACAGGTCTATAGGGTACTAGTAATCTACCCTAGCAGTCTCTCTCCATACAGGTCTATAGGGTACTAATAGTCTACAGTAGCAGTCTCTCTCCCTAGAGGTCTATAGGGTACTAATAGTCTACAGTAGCAGTCTCTCTTCTTACAGGTCTATAGGGTACTAGTAATCTACCCTAGCAGTCTCTCTTCTTACAGGTCTATAGGGTACTAATAATCTACCCCAGCAGTCTCTCTTCTTACAGGTCTATAGGGTACTAGTAATCGACCCCAGCAGTCTCTATTCTTACAGGTCTATAGGGTACTAATAGTCTACAGTCGTAGTCTCTCTTCTTACAGGTCTATAGGGTACTAATAATCTACCCTAGCAGTCTCTCTTCTTACAGGTCTATAGGGTACTAGTAATCTACCCCAGCAGTCTCTCTTCTTACAGGTTTATAGGGTACTAGTAATCTACCCTAGAAGTCTCTCTTCTTACAGGTCTATAGGGTACTAGTAATCTACCCAAGCAGTCTCTCTCCATACAGGTCTATAGGGTACTAATAGTCTACAGTAGCATTCTCTCTCCCTACAGGTCTATAGGGTACTAATAGTCTACAGTAGCAGTCTCTCTTCTTACATGTCTATAGGGTACTAGTAATCTACCCTAGCAGTCTCTCTTCTTACAGGTCTATAGGGTACTAATAATCTACCCCAGCAGTCTCTCTTCTTACAGGTCTATAGGGTACTAGTAATCGACCCCAGCAGTCTCTATTCTTACAGGTCTATAGGGTACTAATAGTCTACAGTCGTAGTCTCTCTTCTTACAGGTCTATAGGGTACTAGTAATCTACCCTAGCGGTCTCTCTACTTACAGGTCTATAGGGTACTAGTAATCTACCCTAGCAGTCTCTCTTCTCACAGGTCTATAGGGTACTAATAATCTACCCTAGCAGTCTCTCTTCTTACAGGTCTATAGGGTACTAGTAATCTACCCCAGCAGTCTCTCTTCTTACAGGTATATAGGGTACTAGTAATCTACCCTGGAAGTCTCTCTTCTTACAGGTCTATAGGGTACTAGTAATCTACCCTAGCAGTCTCTCTCCATACAGGTATATAGGGTACTAATAGTCTACAGTAGCAGTCTCTCTCCCTACAGGTCTATAGGGTACTAATAGTCTACAGTAGCTGTCTCTCTCCCTACAGGTCTATAGGGTACTAATAGTCTACAGTAGCAGTCTCTCTTCTTACAGGTCTATAGGGTACTAGTAATCTACCCTAGCAGTCTCTATTCTTACAGGTCTATAGGGTACTAATAGTCTACAGTAGTAGTCTCTCTTCTTACAGGTCTATAGGGTACTAGTAATCTACCCTAGCAGTCTCTCTCCATACAGGTCTATAGGGTACTAATAGTCTACAGTAGCAGTCTCTCTCCCTACAGGTCTATAGGGTACTAATAGTCTACAGTAGCTGTCTCTCTCCCTACAGGTCTATAGGGTACTAATATTCTACAGTAGCAGTATCTCTCCCTACAGGTCTATAGGGTACTAGTAATCTACCCTAGCAGTCTCTCTTCTTACAGGTCTATAGGGTACTAGTAATCTACCCCAGCAGTCTCTATTCTTACAGGTCTATAGGGTACTAATAGTCTACAGTAGTAGTCTCTATTCTTACAGGTCTATGGGGTACTAATAATCTACCCTAGCAGTCTCTCTTCTTACAGGTCTATAGGGTACTAATAATCTACCCTAGCAGTCTCTCTTCTTACAGGTCTATAGGGTACTAGTAATCTACCCCAGAAGTCTCTATTCTTACAGGTCTACAGGGTACTAATAGTCTACAGTAGCAGTCTCTCTTCTTACAGGTCTATATGGTACTAGTAATCTACCCCAGCAGTCTCTATTCTTACAGGTCTATAGGGTACTAGTAATCTACCCTAGCAGTCTCTCTTCTTACAGGTCTATAGGGTACTAGTAATCTACCCTAGCAGTCTCTCTCCATACAGGTCTATAGGGTACTAATAGTCTACAGTAGCAGTCTCTCTCCCTACAGGTCTATAGGGTACTAATATTCTACAGTAGCAGTATCTCTCCCTACAGGTCTATAGGGTACTAATAGTCTACAGTAGCAGTCTCTCTTCTTACAGGTCTATAGGGTACTAGTAATCTACCCTAGCAGTCTCTCTTCTTACAGGTCTATAGGGTACTAATAATCTACCCTAGCAGTCTCTCTTCTTACAGGTCTATAGGGTACTAGTAATCTACCCCAGCAGTCTCTATTCTTATAGGTCTATAGGGTACTAATAGTCTACAGTAGTAGTCTCTATTCTTACAGGTCTATGGGGTACTAATAATCTACCCTAGCAGTCTCTCTTCTTACAGGTCTATAGGGTACTAATAATCTACCCTAGCAGTCTCTCTTCTTACAGGTCTATAGGGTACTAGTAATCTACCCCAGAAGTCTCTATTCTTACAGGTCTATAGGGTACTAATAGTCTACAGTAGCAGTCTCTCTTCTTACAGGTCTATAGGGTACTAGTAATCTACCCCAGCAGTCTCTATTCTTACAGGTCTATAGGGTACTAGTAATCTACCCTAGCAGTCTCTCTTCTTACAGGTCTATAGGGTACTAGTAATCTACCCCAGCAGTCTCTATTCTTACAGGTCTATAGGGTACTAGTAATCTACCCCAGCAGTCTCTATTCTTACAGGTCTATAGGGTACTAATAGTCTACAGTAGTAGTCTCTCTTCTCACAGGTCTATAGGGTACTAATAATCTACCCTAGAAGTCTCTCTTCTTACAGGTCTATGGGGTACTAATAATCTACCCTAGCAGTCTCTCTTCTTACAGGTCTATAGGGTACTAGTAATCTACCCCAGCAGTCTCTCTTCTTACAGGTATATAGGGTACTAGTAATCTACCCTAGAAGTCTCTCTTCTTACAGGTCTATAGGGTACTAGTAATCTACCCTAGCAGTCTCTCTCCATACAGGTCTATAGGGTACTAATAGTCTACAGTAGCTGTCTCTCTCCCTACAGGTCTATAAGGTACTAATAGTCTACAGTAGCAGTCTCTCTCCCTACAGGTCTATAGGGTACTAATAGTCTACAGTAGCAGTCTCTCTTCTTACAGGTCTATAGGGTACTAGTAATCTACCCTAGCAGTCTCTCTTCTTACAGGTCTATAGTGTACTATTAATCTACCCTAGCAGTCTCTCTTCTTACAGGTCTATAGGGTACTAGTAATATACCCCAGCAGTCTCTATTCTTACAGGTCTATAGGGTACTAGTAATCTACCCTAGCAGTCTCTCTTCTTACAGGTCTATAGGGTACTAGTA
The DNA here is from genome assembly GCF_034236695.1 of Oncorhynchus nerka. Taxonomy (NCBI): domain Eukaryota; kingdom Metazoa; phylum Chordata; class Actinopteri; order Salmoniformes; family Salmonidae; genus Oncorhynchus; species Oncorhynchus nerka. The sequence goes on along the minus strand of NC_088416.1, from coordinate 1,425,520 downwards.
ATCTACCCCAGCAGTCTCTATTCTTACAGGTCTATAGGGTACTAGTAATCTACCCTAGCAGTCTCTCTTCTTACAGGTCTATAGGGTACTAGTAATCTACCCCAGCAGTCTCTATTCTTACAGGTCTATAGGGTACTAGTAATCTACCCCAGCAGTCTCTATTCTTACAGGTCTATAGGGTACTAATAGTCTACAGTAGTAGTCTCTCTTCTTACAGGTCTATAGGGTACTAATAGTCTACAGTAGTAGTCTCTCTTCTTACATATCTATAGGGTACTAGTAATCTACCCTAGCAGTCTCTTTTCTTACAGGTCTATAGGGTACTAGTAATCTACCCTAGCAGTCTCTCTTCTTACAGGTCTATAGGGTACTAGTAATCTACCCTAGCAGTCTCTCTTCTTACAGGTCTATAGGGTACTAGTAATCTACCCTAGCAGTCTCTCTCCATACAGGTCTATAGGGTACTAGTAATCTACCCTAACAGTCTCTCTTTTTACAGGTCTATAGGGTACTAATAGTCTACAGTAGCAGTCTCTCTTCTTACAGGTCTATAGGGTACAAGTAATCTACAGTAGCAGTCTCTCTCCCTATAGGTATATAGGGTACTAATAGTCTACCCTAGCAGTCTCTCTCCCTACAGGTATATAGGGCACTAATAGTCTATAGTAGTAGTCTCTCTCCCTACATGTCTATAGGGTACTAATAGTCTACAGTAGCAGTCTCTCTCCATACAGGTCTATAGGGTACTAATAGTCTACAGTAGCAGTCTCTCTTCTTACAGGTCTATAGGGTACTAGTAATCTACAGTAGCAGTCTCTCTCCCTACAGGTCTATAGGGTACTAATAGTCTACCCTAGCAGTCTCTCTCCCTATAGGTCTATAGGGTACTAATAGTCTACAGTAGCAGTCTCTCTCCCTACAGGTCTACTAGCTCTCTCCTACATAGGGTATCTAATAGTCTACAGGTAGCAGGTCTATAGGGTACTAGTAATCTACCCCAGCAGTCTCTATTCTTACAGGTCTATAGGGTACAAGTAATCTACAGTAGTCCCTACTAATAGTCTACCCTAGCAGTCTCTCTCCCTACAGGTATATAGGGCACTAATAGTCTATAGTAGTAGTCTCTCTCCCTACATGTCTATAGGGTACTAATAGTCTACAGTAGCAGTCTCTCTCCATACAGGTCTATAGGGTACTAATAGTCTACAGTAGCAGTCTCTCTCCCTACATGTCTATAGGGTACTAATAGTCTACAGTAGCAGTCTCTCTCCATACAGGTCTATAGGGTACTGTGAATGTCTGTAACAAGAAGTAAAATCGTCACACAGCTTTACTCTTGAGTCTAAACAAATGCACAAGGTGGAAGTGCAACAGCTGGATCTGAGGACGTGCCTGTGTAAGCATGGTTACCATGTTAATGACAACACCATTAAGTCAAAGGTGTCTCTGGAGATTATATAGCTAGATTAGTTACACTGAGTCTGACTCAATAAAGAGCATTTAGCAACATTCCCACCTTTAAAAGAGGGGAAATGGCAGCTTTCCCATCTCTAAACATCGGTCTTGACTTCCAGGTTCTCCAACAGTAGTGACATCAGGATCAGAGCCTCTGGTTGGAGACAGTAGACCTGGTCTGGTGATGGAATATCAAAGAGACATTAAGAACAGAAATAAAGCGTAACATTTTATTCGAGAATAAATACTGGGAACGTGTTGTCTCGTCAGGCCTGGGTCTGGGACTGTACAAACACACAGGCGTGCACACACACACACACACACACACACACACACACACACACACACACACACACACACACACACACACACACACACACACACACACACACACACACACACACACACACACACACACACACACACACACGCGCGCATGCACACACACATACACGCACACACACACACACGCAGTTGAGTTGAGTTGACTAATAAGGATTACATAACGGCCCTTGATGAGTTTTTCCTCTAAACAGCTGTCACCATCTTCCTGATACCTGATTAAGCGTTAGATTTACGACAAATCCAGCAGCTGCAGCGGGCGGCTACAAGAGACAGCGGACGGAAGAATAAATCACGCCTGGAAGAGGGGAGGAAAGGAGGAAAAGAGGGAGGAAAAAGTGCGTCATGTTATCACGTCTTGATCAAGGGACATAAGGTCTTATGGGGTCCCTGAAGGTCCCAGTAATGTCCAGGAAGAAGAAGTGCCAGAAGGATGTCATTTGGGAAGGATTGAACTGGAAGCTCTGTGGGGATGGTCAAGTCGTTGACCTCTGTGACCTCCGGCTGCTTGTACTTGACCACGCTGTGCCTTTTCTCATGCAAAGGACGCAATGGTTGAACTTTTAACCACCCACATGTCCCCTAGAATAGCTTCTACCGATGCATTAGACTAGGATAGGCAATCAATCAAATGTATTTATAAAGCCCTTTTTACATCAGCCGATGTCACATAGTGCTGTACAGAAACACAGCCTAAAACCCCAAAGAGCAAGCAATGCAGATGTAGAAGCACGGTGGCGAGGAAAAACTTTGCTCATGCTAAGCACACAATGCTAAGCACACAATGGCATTTCTTCTTTTGAACAGCCCACAGGGCACTGATGTCATTTCAAAGTCTAGTTTTGATTGACATTTGGTTGAGTTGTCAGCTATTGTGAATTCCCCGTGAGATTAACAAAACATTTCACTATGACATTGGATTTAGGGTCAAAGTTGAAATTCCCTTACATTGATGACTTTCTGCAAATCCAATCAGTTTTCCACATAGATGTTTTGTTGTTGAAATTACGTGGGAACAACGCTGATTCAGCTAGTTCTTGTCCAGTGAGTACAATCAAGTAGACTAAATCATCTGAATGACTTGTGTGTGCCTTGAAGCTGCTATTTCATCTCTTCTGTATGCCAAGCTCGCAGTGTGTCTCTTCTTGAACTGTTAAACCTCACCTAAAATAGATTATACGTTACTATCAAGTAGGCTAATAGATACTCTGAATGACTTGTGGCTAGAATCCAGCGAACTTTAATTCTATTTGACTTATGGGCTTTTCCCTTTTTCTATGCCAAGCACGCAATGTTTCTCTTCTTGAACTTTTGAACTTCCCCAAATTACGGAAATCAAGTCGTATAGACAGGATACTCTGAGTGAATTGTGGCCCTGAAGAACCCATGCAAGGTATTACAGCTTGATGTGAAACTCCATTTTCTCCATTCGTTCCAGGTGAGAAATGCAGGAGCTTTATCGATCTGGCTCCGGCTTCGGAGAGAGGTGAGTGATCACTGCATACGTCAGGAGGTAAACACATCTGCTATAGAGCTGTACATCACCCATACCAGGAAGATTACTTGTAGAGGGAGAGCAGGGGCAGACTGGGACCAGAACTTGGCCCTGGCATTTCTAACACACCGGCCCATTTTCAGGCCCCCATTATTAGCCAGATAATAATCATTTTGTGAAAAGAAAAAAAAACAGACCCACTTGACCCGCTAGGCAAAAAATGGACCAGCCCATCTGGCATTTGGCAAAAATGCCAGATGGCCAATCCACACCTGGGGACGAGGATATTTTTATGACTATAGCTAGCAACAATATAATAAACACATTTTCAATTACATGTCTACAGTAGAAAAGAAGAGAATATCTACTTTATTTGTCAACTCCTAGTATTTGAGCAAATTACACTCATTGGAGCTAATTACAGTCACTGGAGTATCTGACATAGGCTTTTGAAAAGGCTACCAGTGCAGCAAGTGCTGCTGGTAAGCTTTCTTGACTTGGACATTCACCTTTGCCAACACATGGCTAGCCTTTGTTTAACCAGCTAAACAGCTCTTAGTTTTTCATTATTTTGACTATCTACCAAATCTATTCATATTAATTTTTTAAAAGTAATTCTCCTTGCCATTATCATTCCCCTAATGATAAGACAGCACACGTTTTGCTAACGTATGATGGGGGTCCCTGGGTCGCCGGTTTGCCTGGGAGGGGGTCCCTGGACAAAAAAAGATTGAAGACCCCTGGTCTACAGGGTTGCATAAAGTATAAAAGGATGTTGAGCTATACTCTTGCAGTATGAAGGGGTCTGCATCCTGTCTCAACTGCCATCTTACACTCAAATGTCATCTTTAGCTGTTCAAATGTTATAACTGTCATGACACCACCATACAGGAGATGTTTGCAGGGTACAGTGGCTGTCATGACACCACCATACAGGAGATGTTTGTAGGGTGCAGTGGCTGTCATGACACCACCATAGAGGGGATGTTTGCAGGGACAGTGGCTGTCATGACACCGCCATAGAGGGGATGTTTGCAGGGTACAGTGGCTATCATGACACCAACATAGAGGTGATGTTTGCAGGGTACAGTGGCTGTCATGACACCACCATAGAGGAGATGTTTGCAGGGTGCAGTGACTGTCATGACACCACCATACAGGAGATGTTTGCAGGATGCAGTGGCTGTCATGACACCACCATACAGGAGATGTTTGCAGGATGCATTGGCTTTCATGACACCACAATACAGGAGATGTTTGCAGGATGCAGTGGCTGTCATGACACCACCATAGAGGGGATGTTTTCAGGGTACAGTGGCTGTCATGACACCACCATACAGGAGATGTTTGCAGGATGCATTGGCTTTCATGACACCACCATAGAGGGGATGTTTTCAGGGTACAGTGGCTGTCATGACACCACCATAGAGGGGATGTTTGCAGGGTACCGTGGCTGTCATGACACCACCATAGAGGAGATGTTTGCAGGGGTGTAGAGGCTGTCATGACACCACCATAGAGGAGATGTTTGCAGGGTGCAGTGACTGTCATGACACCACCATACAGGAGATGTTTGCAGGGTGCAGTGACTGTCATGACACCACCATACAGGAGATGTTTGCAGGATGCAGTGGCTGTCATGACACCACCATACAGGAGATGTTTGCAGGATGCATTGGCTTTCATGACACCACAATACAGGAGATGTTTGCAGGATGCAGTGGCTGTCATGACACCACCATAGAGGGGATGTTTTCAGGGTACAGTGGCTGTCATGACACCACCATACAGGAGATGTTTGCAGGATGCATTGGCTTTCATGACACCACAATACAGGAGATGTTTGCAGGGTACAGTGGCTGTCATGACACCACCATAGAGGAGATGTTTGCAGGGTGCAGTGACTGTCATGACACCACCATACAGGAGATGTTTTTGGCTGTCAGGATGTTTGCAGGGTGCCGTGGCTGTCATGACACCACCATAGAGGGGATGTTTTCAGGGTACAGTGGCTGTCATGACACCACCATAGAGGGGATGTTTGCAGGGTACAGTGGCTGTCATGACACCACCATAGAGGGGATGTTTGCAGGGTACAGTGGCTGTCATGACACCACCATAGAGGAGATGTTTGCAGGGTACAGTGGCTGTCATGACACCACCATAGATGTTTGGGATGGCTGTTGCAGGAGATGTTTGCAGGGTACGTGGCTGTCATGACACCACCATAGAGGGGATGTTTTCAGGGTACAGTGGCTGTCATGACACCACCATAGAGGGGATGTTTGCAGGGTACAGTGGCTGTCATGACACCACCATAGAGGGGATGTTTGCAGGATACTGTGGCTGTCATGACACCAGCATAGAGGGGATGTTTGCAGGGTATTGTGGCTGTCATGACACCACCATAGAGGGGGTGTTTGCAGGGTACAGTGGCTGTCATGACACCACCATAGAGGGGATGTTTGCAGGTTACCGTGGCTGTCATGACACCACCATAGAGGGGATGTTTGCAGGGTACAGTGGCTGTCATGACACCACCATAGAGGGGATGTTTGCAGGGTACAGTGGCTGTCATGACACCACCATAGAGGGGATGTTTGCAGGATACTGTAGCTGTCATGACACCACCATAGAGGGGATGTTTGCAGGGTACCGTGGCTGCATCAAGTTTGAACCGCCTTCTGATATGTAGTTACTTTGTTTGCCTTTGTTGCTCCAATTGAGGAAATTACATTATGACTCAATATTTTTTCCCTTCGTGTAAATTAAATATGAACGTACCACATCATCAAAGTTAAATTTGATGAACTTTAATTATGTCTGATTTTGGATATGATACAGTGCAGATTTTTTAAAACAATATGAAGTATTTAGCTGCTACCAATGTTGCAGATTGATGTAATGCATGGAGCAATAGGATTGGTGTAACTTTCTTTGTTAATATATTATAAAGGAAGGAAGGCAGAATAGGTTTAATTGAGCTTCGAAATGAAAAATCCACCCACATGCTTCTACTGATTGTTGTTCATGAAAATTCTTGAGAAAGTTCTCCTGTGAGACTTATAACTACAGTGAATGCTTTTATATCGGATCGTCTATCTATAGGCTTTGGTCTAGTTCTTACAACTTGTTCTGTATCTCTGGTATACCTTTTCCATATTCATTAAACCTGAACTTTGAGATCACAATAGTTGATTGATTTGTTGACTATATCAGCCTTGATGTACTGGAGGTATTATAAACTCCCTACTCCAGACGTACTGGGGCTTATGTTCTCAAACAACCTTGGCATCATCCCCTGTGTTGTCAGGGACACAGGATGTGGGGTTGCTATGGTCACGCCCACTCTGTCAAAGGAGAAGGTTATGATAACAGCTGTGAAATGATCCATGCGCAAATAATGCAGAATGACAACCAATCAAAACAAGATAGAAGCTCTCATACTTCCGCGAGTCATAATGTGTCACACTTAGAAAGTGTCTGCTAAACAACTCAATTGAAACAAAACAGAAAAACGACATGGATTGTACTGTAGTTCATATAGCCTACTTTATTTACTACCATATCAATAAGTACAACACTTACTACACTCTACTCACAAGAATACTTACACAGTAATAAGAACGCTGTACGGGGTTAATACTGTCTCCAAAGTTAAGTACCACCAAACCGTGTTCCAAAATTCCATTACGAAAGAAGACACTGTCTCAGTTTTGGGACATTCCTCCCTCAACCCCATCCCCGCCACCGCCCCTGACCCTCCGTCCTATCCCGTTGAGAGCGTCTCAGGGGAAATACTGGCACCAGCCAATGTTCACTTCCTGCAATGAAGTGTCAAGAAGGATTTAATAGCAGACTGGCGAGGTAGGAAGAGATGTCTGACTCCAACCTCCCGTAACGAGACAGTGTGAGAGTTTGACGACGCTCTGGAAGGTGTGAGAAGATTCCTGATACTTTTTGCGTCGGAGACAAATGACATGAATTGGTTTTGAGTGGCCTGTCGGTCCTGAGATATGTTATCAACAGGTCTGTTGTCAATATGGATGTCAGAAATTATGTAAGAGATGTTAGATAGGCAGAGACCAAAAACGCAAAAAATACAAATGTGTACCTGTTCATTAAGTTAGGACACAATCATCAAACAACATGATTGACTTTTATGGGAATAAAACGTTTAGTATCCAGGACAGGCCTTCAAATAGGCACCTGCCAAATACAGTCCTATGATTTATGAACAAACAGATGGGTGAAGCGATCAAAGAAATCAACCCTTTTCTCCACAACCATCGCACATCCTTATGAAAATATGATCAGTGATTCAAATTGGACATCATCTCACTGATTTCCAATACCCTAACAACTGTTAATGCTTTTGCTTTGTCTGTTGCAGGTGTCCTATGGCTGTCGGTGGTCTCTGAGATGCTGTACATAGTCCTGTTGATAGTGGGTTTCAGCCTGATGTGTCTAGAACTGGTTCACTCCAGCACCAGCAACATGATAGATGGACTGAAACTGAACGCCTTCGCTGCAATCTTCACCGTCCTCTCAGGTACAGAGGGACTGTTGAAAACCACCTCTACAAGACGGCACAAACAGATCTAGGATCCAGGCTATTGTTTCATGTGTAAGGGCCGGGAGTTCTCCCAGGCTTCATGACCTGACCAGGAAAAACTCCATGGCGACCATAGAGCCCAGATTTCTTTCTGTTCATGACACATTTAGATTTTTGTTGAATTGCATAGGTTACGTCATATGGCCAGGGGGAAAAACACTGTTGAGTCTGGTCTGGGGAAAACTCCCGGACCTTTTTATGCCTAATTGGTGGAGCAAAGTAAAGAAATACTTGTATACATTACTATACAACTGTTGCCACTAGTAAACATTGAACAAGTCTAACACAGTGGTGAACATGATGAAAGGCGAAGCTAGCAAGGAGAGAAGCTGGTTTTGTAGGTCTTGACTAGGAGATAACCTGCAGCCTCTCCCAATGTAGAAGCATCAGCTATCAGAGAGGGATTTTGAAAAGTCATCCTAGAGGTCACAAGGTCCTAGGGTGTGTGTGTGTGTGTGTGTGTGTACTGTGTGTGTGTGTGTGTGTGTGTGTGTGTGTGTGCCTACATGTACACTAAACATCTAACTGTATACCGGTATCTGTGTATTTGCAGGGCTCCTGGGTATGGTGGCCCACATGATGTACACACAGGTGTTCCAGGTGACAGTCACCCTGGGCCCTGCAGACTGGAGGCCCTATAACTGGGACTACGGATGGTCCTTCTGGTAGGGAACACACACACACACACACACAATCCCACGTCTCCCTTTGTAGCGTCACACTTCTCTAATGAAAACCCCAAAGCTCTCATGTTACCGGGTGGATTAGGCTTTGGTGTCCCAAAGCCCCAATATATATATGGTCGATGCGAATGGGAAATTGCATAAGGGGATCAAGGGTGAAGTGTAGCCCACAAAGACATATGTATACTGTATGTTCAGAATTTTAATCTTCCAGGCTGAACATCTTAACACTTGTGACATAGCTCTGGATTATAACATGTGCAGTGAGTGAAAATGGGAGCTACAGTGTATAGACTCATGTACAGTAGTGGCCTATTACATTGGGATCTACCCAGATTGACATTCCTACCCTGTCGGGACTGACGGATTGACAATAATCCTGCAAAGCTACGACCCTTCCATTTTTACACGGGAATAATAATATTTACAAAAAGTATGCCAGAAATCCCCAAACTCAAAGTGATTATATGTTTTCGCAGTGTTTCATAAAAACATCCTATTTCTTAGTGTAGTATTTGTCTGAATTACTTGAGCTGTTGTCAAGTGATTGATAACTTCGGTATTTAACGTTTCTTAGCTTTTAAAGCCATTTGTTTAAGCCATTTGTTTCTTTTAAACCATATGTTTGTTTTAAAGCCATTTGTCATTTGTTTCTCTTTCAAAGAGCAGCCCTATGAACTGACCATGAACAGCGACAGGCCTAAATATGCAGATTGCACCTTCAATTGACTCCTCCTTGCCTTTTCCTCTCGCTGTCCCCATCATTTTCCTCTCGCTGTCCCCATCATTTTCTTCTCGCTGTCCCCATCATTTTCCTCTCGCTGTCCCCATCATTTTCCTCTCGCTGTCCCCATCATTTTCCTCTCGCTGTCCCCATCATTTTCCTCTCGCTGTCCCCATCATTTTCCTCTCTCTGTCCCCATCATTTTCCTCTCTCTGTCCCCATCATTTTCCTCTCTCTGTCCCCATCATTTTCCTCTCGCTGTCCCCATCATTTTCCTCTCTCTGTCCCCATCATTTTCCTCTCTCTGTCCCCATCATTTTCCTCTCGCTGTCCCCATCATTTTCCTCTCTCTGTCCCCATCATTTTCCTCTCCTCTATCTGTTGTGCCTATTTCCTCACTTCTCTCTCTTCCATCTTTTCCATTTCCTGTTTTCCAGCATGGCCTGGGCATCCTTCACCTGCTGCATGGGTGCATCAGTCACTACCCTCAACTCCTACACCAAGACTGTCATCGAGTTACGACACAAACGCAAGACCTTTGTGCAGAGCATCCGAAAGGAGCAGGCAAGGGAGGCGTTGGGATACTACCGCGATCACTCCCTGCGCTCCATATCCCAAACCGTAGAGGTGTACACACAGACGCCGTATAGCAGTGGTATTAGGACGCACGTACCGGACGCGTCGTTAGACCCGAGTGACGTATCAGAGACTCTGGGGGAAGACCAGTGCTGAAGGGAGGGATCCCAGCGGGGAAAAACTGGTTACAACTGGTTCACATGATGTCGCAGTTATGTCATTTTTAACCATTTTCTGGTTGTGCTGATGTTATTTCATCGTCATTTCAACTTGTTTTGCCCACCGGGATGTGTCGAAAGTAACTGTATGAAGTCAGTGCTATCCAATTGTGGTCGGTCACCTGTGTTGGGTCTTTTGGGGATTCTGTAGCAACTGAATCCGTTCTGATTGAATTCATCGCTGCCTTAATTGAGCCAGGATATTCACTCCCTTGTTCCCAGTTTGGGCATTGATAGTCATGGAAAGAAAGACAGCCGTGTACACACTGATCATACAACTAGATGATCTGACACACAAGGAAAGCAGCAACCAATAAAAATAGCGTTTCACCCTGTTTCAGTTCAAAGCTGAGGAACGGAGCTGGAGAAATGTAACCACTCTCAAATTCAGAGACAGAACTATGGATGCAAGGACTGAATATCCATGATATCGACATTATAGTTTTAACCACGTTTTGAGGCTGTGTGGTGTTTGTTTACATTTACTTTGTTTACAAACATTGGAGTAAAACAAGCTTCTATTTTGGTCAGACAATTGAACTAAGCTGATGAGGCATTAATGTCATATTCTTCAAGAATTCATGGGTACATATCATTCATTTGTATGTTCAAAAAGGGATGCCCCTTTGAAGAAGATATGTATTAGAATGCCCTCTGATTTCCCTGGGACACCATAGGACTGTTTATGCGATGTTTTTGCATGCTATTAGCCTTACTAAATATGGAATTAGGAAGGGGGTGACAAACTGCATTCAACTCGCAAAATATAGCTATAAGTGTTTGCAGCGTATACCGTGCCTATAACACGTAACTATATGAATGTAAATACTATATATATATAACTATATGAATGTAAATACATGTCACAAAGTAGAATGGTTTTGATCTGTGAAATCACTGTAAGATGTGTATTATTTTTCCTTTTGAAGTTGTGTGTTGTTTGTTGCCTCAGTGGTCTGTTTACTGCACATTACTCAGTGTCGGATAAAACTGACCACTGGACACCAATGTTACTTGAGTATCATTATGACCAATGACTGTGTATTCTATTTAAAGTACTTTATGCTTATAGGGATGAAGGATTCTGCAATGAATTAACTCAATAAACAAATGTTGTCTTCCATTGCAAACTCAAGAGTGTTTCATTTTGTACAGAAAAGATTTGCTGTAGTTTCTTTCATTTATGTTCTATATCTGTTTTTTTTGGCTTTGCTGTGAGAACAATAAGTGACTTGGATGTATTCTCAAAGTATATATTTGATGTCTACTCAAGTACCTATTCATTGATGAACATCCAGACCAGGTTCAATCCCTACCACTAGAGGACAGTGCTGTTCATGGAAAAAACAACATACAGTACCATACAATTTTATCGTATTTACAATTTAGTACGGATCAGAATACTCCTACATTTATACAACATTCATTGACAGTATTTTACAGGCTAAGCACATATCATGTATTCATACAGTACACAAATATATCAAATATTATTAATATTAAAATATTTTTTGTACATAAACAATGTGTTCTTTTATCAAAAGGGAATAAATATATATCAGATATATCTTTTCACACCCCATTGGCTACACTCTTTTATGGTCCAATAGAAACAGTCTACATAGAGGTGGTCCTGCCCTCTCTTAATGCCAGTCAGAATCTTCTGATATTTCTCTGCTTTCTACAGCTGGTCACATTTCAATTGTGTCTGCCATCTCCCCCAAGTGGTTCAGTTCTCGGTCACGCTCAGTATCTGTCACCGTACTCCTCCTCTACCTGTTGCCGGGCTAGCATGGCCTGTATCAGAGCACTACCAGTGCCTGACGCATCTGGGTGCTGTGAAGAAGCAGGCGCCTGGTAAAACTCGCTCTCCTCCTCCTCTGCTCTCTGCCTGGCCTGCATGACCTGCATCATCGCACTGGACGTTGATGACACTGGGTGTTCTGAATGAACTGACGCCCGGTAAAACTGGTCCTCTTCCTGCTCTGACTCCGCCCTCTGCCTGGCTTGCATCACCTGTATCATCGCACTGGGTAACGCGTTTACTGGGTTCTGTGACTGAACTGGCGCCCGGTAAAACTCGTCCTCATTCTGTGACTCCGCCCTTTGCCTGGCTTGCATGGCCTGTATCAGTGCACTGGAGGGCGCAGGTGTTTGGTCTGCAGGAAATGGCACCCCGCGATAACTGACTACATCCTGGTCCTCTGCGTATTGCCTGGCTAGCATGGCCTGCATCATAGCACTCGATGTTGTAGAGACTGAGTGGCCGGAAGGCATAGGCACACCGAAAGAGCTACTGCTGTCACCATTCTCTTGCTCCAACCGCTGTCGGGCAATCAGAGCCTGGAGCATGCCAGAGGAGGATTCATTTTCCTGTCTTTTCCTGACCTGATTGAGAGAAAGGGTCATAGTTCAAGTATGACATTTGAAATAACATTGGAGTTTAGGTATTTATTGTAAATTAGATAGTCTCAAGGTTAATTTAGATAGTCTCAAGGTTAAATTAGATAGTCTCAAGGTTAAGTTCGATAGTCTCTAGGTTAAGTTAGATAGTCTCAAGGTTAAGTTAGATAGTCTCAAGGTTAAGTTAGATAGTCTCAAGGTTAAGTGAGATAGTCTCAAGGTTAAATACGATAGTCTCAAGGTTAAGTTAGATAGTCTCAAGGTTAAGTTAGATAGTCTCAAGGTTAAGTTAGATAGTCTCAAGGTTAAATACGATAGTCTCAAGGTTAAGTTAAATAGTCTCACGGTTAAATTAGATAGTCTCAAGGTTAAATACGATAGTCTCAAGGTTAAATATGATAGTCTCAAGGTTAAGTTAGATAGTCTCAAGGTTAAGTTAGATAGTCTCAAGGTTAAATATGATAGTCTCAAGGTTAAGTTAGATAGTCTCAAGGTTAAGTTAGATAGTCTCAAGGTTAAATACGATAGTCTCAAGGTTAAATATGATAGTCTCAAGGTTAAGTTAGATAGTCTCAAGGTTAAGTTAGATAGTCTCAAGGTTAAATATGATAGTCTCAAGGTTAAGTTAGATAGTCTCAAGGTTAAATACGATAGTCTCAAAGTTAAATATGATAATCTCAAGGTTAAGTTAGATAGTCTCAAGGTTAAGTTAGATAGTCTCAAGGTTAAATATGATAGTCTCAAGGTTAAGTTAGATAGTCTCACGGTTAAGTTAGATAGTCTCAAGGTTAAATATGATAGTCTCAAGGTTAAGTTAGATAGTCTCAAGGTTAAATATGATAGTCTCAAGGTTAAGTTAGATAGTCTCAAGGTTAAATATGATAGTCTCAAGGTTAAGTTAGATAGTCTCAAGGTTAAATATGATAGTCTCAAGCTTAAGTTAGATAGTCTCAAGGTTAAGTTAGATAGTCTCAAGGTTAAGTTAGATAGTCTCAAGGTTAAGTTAGATAGTCTCAAGGTTAAATATGATAGTCTCAAGCTTAAGTTAGATAGTCTCAAGGTTAAGTTAGATAGTCTCAAGGTTAAGTTAGATAGTCTCAAGGTTAAATATGATAGTCTCAAGCTTAAGTTAGATAGTCTCAAGGTTAAGTTAGATAGTCTCAAGGTTAAGTTAGATAGTCTCAAGGTTAAGTTAGATAGTCTCAAGGTCATTTCTCTTTGATCCTCTCACCTGTTTTTTATTTTTCTGTTTATTCTGCTTGGATTTCTGAAGGGTCTGTAGCTTCTCCAACAAGAACGCCTTGTCCTTCCCTTCCTAATAAAGGGAGTGAGAGAGAGAGAGAGAGAGAGAGAGAGAGAGAGAACCAGAGAGAGAGAGAGAGAGAGCAGAGAGAGAGAGAGAGAGAGCGAGAGAGAGAGAGAGAGAGAGAGAACCAGAGAGAGAGAGAGAGAGAACCAGAGAGAGAGAGAGAGGGAGCGAGACAGAGAGAGAGAGAGAGAGAGAGACAACCAGAGAGAGAGAGTGAAAGAGAGAGCGACAACGTTCTAGACATTCAATACAATTCATAAAAACAACAAATGAACAACATCAACACTGCACATTCAAATGAAATCAGGTAAATATATTACTCCGGCACTTCAACAACATCATAACGTAGACACAACCACTTCGGACACAACAGCTCTGATGGACGAGACACGTCGGACCAGACAGCTCACCAGAACTCACATTAACAATCTGCTGTCTCAGTAGAGTGATAAGCAGCTGGCGTCCCTGAGTGATCTGCCTGAAGATGTAAATGAAGACACTGTGGAAAAGGAGGTCAGTCAGTGAGTTTGTATTACAGTATGTGAAAGGGCAAAGTAGGCATTTAATGTCATAAAATGCCACTAGATTGTATTTGATGGCTTGATCCGGTAGACAACGCTATAAAATCTGAATGCATTGCTTGATAGGACTTCGGTATACTGCTTCAAGGCAGGTAGCCTAGCGGTTAAGAGCATTGGGCCAGTAACCGAAAGGTCGCTGGTTTGAATCACTAAGCTGACTAGGTGAAAAATCGGCCGATGTGCCCTTGAGCAAGGCACTTCACCCTAAGTGCTCCTGTAAGTCTATGGATAAGAGTGACTAGCAAAATGTACAAGTCAGTCTTTTGACAAACAGCTCAAACGATCAATCATTTCTAGGAATCATGATCAAGTTAAGTTTACGACTTATATGCCTTATATCACGTTTTGAAGACAACTGTCACTTTACATTTACATTTTACATTTACATTTACATTTAAACTTTACCTTAAGACTGTGCTTTAAAACTACTTGCTACCTTCATAAACACAACTTTAACCCAACATAAACACCTCAACATGAACAAAGAGGAACTCACAGGATGATGAGAGAGACCAGGAAGTAGAATATCTCACTCCTGATGACGTGCTGGTAGATCCAGACAGTCCACTGAAACGCATCCACCCTGTTCAAATCATCCATCCAGATCTGTATTGCACTGAAGGTGGTGTTGAGGCCCCTGAAGGGCCCACACTTGTCTGAGGGGGGCAGACTGTGGGAGGGATCAGGGGAGACATGGCAGATTGAAATGCTTAGGTCAGAGAAATGGAGCCAAAGTCAACCAACTTTCAATCATCCAACTTTCAGCACATTTTCAACTTTCTTACTGGAAGGTTTAAGTATAGCGTCATGCTTTTGAATAGCTGCTAATCAAACAGCATGATTCCACGGACTATCTCAGCCCCTAAAATTAAACCAAATCTGAATCAAGTTTAGCTCTTGGTTATCAATTAATGACAGACTCCAGTTCTTCTGAACAAGCCATATTTATCCAGAACTCGATGGAATCTGAATCACACCATATATCTACAATCTACGACAGCCTTAACATAACATAAGTCCCTAGATTAGCCTTGCCCTGACCGCTTATACACCTACGTCCACACGGTGTAGGCCACCATGGACAGAGCCCCCACGAAGGAAGGGAAGAAGAGGATAGCGATGAAGATGGTTTGCATCTGAGCCGCCCTGCCGGCTCGCCTGGGGGGCTGGCAGTTCTGGGTCAGGCTGACCTAGAGGACACAAAGTATAGACCGGGCATTACAGAGCTGGAGAGGGAGATAGAGAGAGGGGGAGCCTGGTGACGGTGTCTTGGCAACGGCACGATTTGATGAACAGGTGAACAAACAATGACCTTTGACAATAAGGGAGAACTGAGAGTAACATTTAACCTGCACATTATCCAGGAATAAAGTCATTATTGATTTGTCAGGGAGGTATTTATTTGTATTTTATTTCACATTTATTTAACTAGGCAAGTCAGTTAAGAACTAATTGTTATTTACAATGACGGCCTACCAAAAGGCAAAAGGCCTCCTGCGGGGGCTGGGATTAAAAATTTAAAATATATACAAATATAGGACAAAACACACATCACAACAAGAGAGACAACACAACACTACATAAAGAGAGACCTAAAGACAACAACAAAGCAAGGCAGCAACACATGTCAACACAACATGGTAGCAGCAAACATAGTAGCAGTACAAAACATGCTACACACATTATTGGGCACAGAACAACAGCACAAAGAGCAAGAAGGTAGAGACAACATTACATCACGCAAAGCAGCCACAACTGTCAGTAAGAGTGTCCATGATCGAGTCTTTGAATGAAGAGATGGATAAAACGGTCCAGTTGGAGTGTTTGTTGCAGCTTGTTCCAGTCGCTGGCTGCAGCGAACTGAAAAGAGGAGTGACCCAGGGATGTGTGTGCTTTGGGGACCTTTAACAGGTATCATGTTATTGTATTTGATCAACTAAATTCTTTATTGCAGACACCTTCCACTTGTAGTTTTGTTGATGAACATGTAATGATTTCCCTGTATGTACCACAGGGAAAACATCTCTCTTTTCATTTCCAGGACACTCATATATGTTTCATCATTGTATTGGAAAATCCCAGTGACCATCGCTACCATCTATAAATAGAGCTAATTCTATGCCATTCAAGCGTGTCATGAAACATTCAGCACCCTCTTCAGAAGAGAGTAACACGAGCCTGGCCCATTCTGCTATGGCATGGTATCTAGGGCAGAGAATCAACACCAAGGTTCAGCTTACTGTCACCTGAGTCAGCCATGGTCCTGTGTGGCTCAGTTGGATGGAGTGCTGCGCTAGCAATTCCTGCAGGGTCACATGGCCATACTAAAAATGTACTCACTCTCTGTACTATAAAATACTTTTTCACTGTACTGAATATGTACTCACTGCTTTGGATAAGAAGTGTCTGCTAAGGGGCCTATTTTATCTACCGTAATGAACAGGTTACCTTCTTTAGGTAGAAGAACCGTACTGAACAGGTTACCTTCTTTAGGTAGAAGAACCGTACTGAACAGGTTACCTTCTTTAGGTAGAAGAACCGTACTGAACAGGTTACCTTCTTTAGGTAGAAGAACCGTACTGAACAGGTTACCTTCTTTAGGTAGAAGAACCGTACTGAACAGGTTACCTTCTTTAGGTAGAAGAACCGTACTGAACAGGTTACCTTCTTTAGGTAGAAGAACCATACTGAACAGGTTACCTTCTTTAGGTAGAAGACCCGTACTGAACAGGTTACCTTCTTTAGGTAGAAGAACCGTACTGAACAGGTTACCTTCTTTAGGTAGAAGAACCATACTGAACAGGTTACCTTCTTTAGGTAGAAGACCCGTACTGAACAGGTTACCTTCTTTAGGTAGAAGAACCATACTGAACAGGTTACCTTCTTTAGGTAGAAGAGGATGAAGAACTTGATTATCTGTATCACTGGGAGGAGGGGAGAGAAGTAGATTCCGATCCTGCAGACAGAAAAACATGGTTATAAGAATTGACCATATCTCATCCACAGTGGTGTTATGTTTTACTATGAAAATAGATGGAGCTATAGATGAACAGAGATTAGAGTCGAGGACAGCACAGTTCAGTACAGTAGAGTACATTAGAACACAGTACAGTACATTAGAGTAGAGTACAGTAGAGTCCACTACAGTAGAGTACTGTACAGTAGAGGTCATTAGAGCACTGTACAGTAGAGTACATTAGATCACAGTAGAGTAGAGTAGAGTAAATTAGAGCACAGTACAGTAGAGTAGAGTACATTAGAGCACAGTACAGTAGAGTATAGTACAGTAGATTATAGTAAATTAGAGCACAGTACAGTAGAGTACAGTAGAGTATAGTAAATTAGAGCACAGTACAGTAGAGTAGAGTACATTAGAGCACTGTGCAGTAGAGTACATTAGAGTACTGTACAGTAGAGTAGAGTACATTAGAGCACTCTACAGTAGAGTAGAGTATATTAGAGCACTGTACAGTAGAGTAGGGTAGAGAACATTAGAGCATAATACAGTAGAGTACAGTAGAGTGGAGTACATTAGAACACAGTACAGTACGGTGGAGAACAGTACAGTAGAGCACAGTACAGTAGAGTACAGTAGAGTATAGTAAATTAGAGCACAGTACAGTAGAGTAGAGTAGAGAACATTAGAGCACAGTACAGTAGAGTACATTAGAACACAGTACAGTATGGTAGAGTACAGTAGAGTACAGTAGAGCACAGTACAGTAGAGTCCAGTACAGTCCAGTAGAGTACAGTCAAGTAGAGTACAGTACAGTAGGGTCCAGTCGAGTACAGTACAGTAGAGTACAGTACAGTAGAGCACAGTACAGTAGAGTACAGTACAGTCCAGTAGAGTACAGTAGAGTACATTACAGTAGAGTAGAGTACAGTACAGTAGAGTAGATTACAGTACAGTACAGTAGAGTAGATTACAGTACAGTCTAGTAGAGTACAGTACAGCACAGTACAGTACAGTAGAGTACAGTAGAGCACAGTACAGTACAGTAGAGTACAGTAGAGCACAGTACAGTAGAGTACAGTAGAGCACAGTACAGTAGAGTACAGTACAGTCCAGTAGAGTACAGTAGAGTAGAGTACAGTACAGTAGATTACAGTACAGTCCAGTACAGTACAGTACAGCACAGTACAGTAGAGTACAGTAGAGTACAGTAGAGCACAGTACAGTAGAGTACAGTACAGTAGAGCACAGTACAGTAGAGTACAGTACAGTAGAGCACAGTACAGTAGAGTACAGTACAGTAGAGTACAGTAGAGCACAGTACAGTAGAGTACAGTACAGTAGAGCACAGTACAGTAGAGTACAGTACAGTAGAGTACAGTACAGTAGAGCACAGTACAGTAGAGTACAGTAGAACACAGTACAGTAGAGTAGAGTACAGTAGAGTAGAGCACAGTACAGTAGAGTACAGTAGAGTACAGTAGAGCACAGTACAGTAGACTCCAGTACAGTCCAGTAGAGTACAGTACAGTAGGGTCCAGTCGAGTACAGTACAGTAGAGTACAGTACAGTAGAATACAGTAGAGTACAGTACAGTAGAGTAGAGTACAGTACAGTAGAGTAGATTACAGTACAGTCCAGTAGAGTACAGTACAGTACAGCACAGTACAGTAGAGTACAGTACAGTAGAGTACAGTAGAGCACAGTACAGTAGAGTACAGTAGAGCACAGTACAGTAGAGTACAGTACTGTAGAGTACAGTAGAGCACAGTACAGTAGAGTACAGTAGAGTACAGTACAGTAGAGCACAGTACAGTAGAGTACAGTACAGTAGAGCACAGTACAGTAGAGTACAGTACAGTAGAGTACAGTACAGTAGAGCACAGTACAGTAGAGTACAGTAGAGTACAGTAGAGCACAGTACAGTAGAGTAGAGTAGAGTACAGTAGAGTACAGTAGAGTAGAGTACAGTAGAGTACAGTAGAGCACAGTACAGTCGAGTACAGTACAGTACAGTACAGTACAGTAGAGTACAGTACAGTACAGTAGAGTACAGTAGAGCACAGTAGAGTACAGTAGAGTAGAGTACATTAGAACACAGTACAGTATGGTAGAGTACAGTAGAGTACAGTAGAGCACAGTACAGTAGATTCCAGTACAGTCCAGTAGAGTACAGTAAAGTAGAGTACAGTACAGTAGGGTCCAGTCAGTACAGTACAGTAGAGTACAGTAGAGCACAGTACAGTAGAGTACAGTACAGTCCAGTAGAGTACAGTAGAGTACAGTACAGTAGAGTAGAGTAGAGTACAATACAGTACAGTACAGTACAGTAGATTACAGTACAGTCCAGTAGAGTACAGTACAGTACAGTAGAGTACAGTACAGTAGAGTACAGTAGAGCACAGTACAGTAGAGTACAGTAGAGCACAGTACAGTAGAGTACAGTACAGTAGAGTACAGTAGAGCACAGTACAGTAGAGTACAGTAGAGCACAGTACAGTAGAGTACAGTACAATAGAGCACAGTACAGTAGAGTAGAGTACAGTAGAGTACAGTAGAGTAGAGCACAGTAGAGTACAGTAGAGTACAGTAGAGTACAGTAGAGCGCAGTACAGTAGAGTACAGTAGAGCACAGTAGAGCACAGTACAGTAGAGTAGAGTACAGTAGAGCACAGTACAGTAGAGTACAGTAGAGTACAGTAGAGCACAGTACAGTAGAGTAGAGTACAGTACAGTAGAGTACAGTAGAGTACAGCAGAGTACAGTAGAGTACAGTACAGTAGAGTACAGTACAGTAGAGCACAGTACAGTAGAGTACAGTACAGTAGAGCACAGTACAGTAGAGTACAGTACAGTAGAGTACAGTACAGTAGAGTACAGTAGAGCACAGTACAGTAGAGTAAAGTACAGTAGAGCACAGTACAGTAGAGTACAGTACAGCAGAGTACAGTACAGTAGAGCACAGTACAGTAGAGTACAGTAGAACACAGTACAGTAGAGTACAGTAGAGTAGAGCACAGTACAGTAGAGTACAGTAGAGTACAGTAGAGCACAGTACAGTAGAGTCCAGTACAGTCCAGTAGAGTACAGTACAGTAGGGTCCAGTCGAGTACAGTACAGTAGAGTACAGTACAGTAGAGCACAGTACAGTAGAGTACAGTACAGTAGAGTACAGTAGAGTACAGTACAGTAGAGTAGAGTACAGTAGAGTAGATTACAGTACAGCACAGTACAGTAGAGTACAGTACAGTAGAGTACAGTAGAGCACAGTACAGTAGAGTACAGTAGAGCACAGTACAGTAGAGTACAGTACAGTAGAGTACAGTAGAGCACAGTACAGTACAGTAGAGCACAGTACAGTACAGTAGAGCACAGTACAGTAGAGTACAGTACAGTCCAGTAGAGTACAGTAGAGTAGAGTACAGTAGATTACAGTACAGTCCAGTACAGTACAGTACAGCACAGTACAGTAGAGTACAGTAGAGTACAGTAGAGCACAGTACAGTAGAGTACAGTACAGTAGAGCACAGTACAGTAGAGCACAGTACAGTAGAGTACAGTACAGTAGAGCACAGTACAGTAGAGTACAGTACAGTAGAGTACAGTAGAGCACAGTACAGTAGAGTACAGTACAGTAGAGCACAGTACAGTAGAGTACAGTACAGTAGAGTACAGTACAGTAGAGCACAGTACTGTAGAGTACAGTAGAACACAGTACAGTAGAGTAGAGTACAGTAGAGTAGAGCACAGTACAGTAGAGTACAGTAGAGTACAGTAGAGCACAGTACAGTAGAGTCCAGTACAGTCCAGTAGAGTACAGTACAGTAGGGTCCAGTCGAGTACAGTACAGTAGAGTACAGTACAGTAGAATACAGTAGAGTACAGTACAGTAGAGTAGAGTACAGTACAGTAGAGTAGATTACAGTACAGTCCAGTAGAGTACAGTACAGTACAGCACAGTACAGTAGAGTACAGTACAGTAGAGTACAGTAGAGCACAGTACAGTAGAGTACAGTAGAGCACAGTACAGTAGAGTACAGTACTGTAGAGTACAGTAGAGCACAGTACAGTAGAGTACAGTAGAGTACAGTACAGTAGAGCACAGTACAGTAGAGTACAGTACAGTAGAGCACAGTACAGTAGAGTACAGTACAGTAGAGTACAGTAGAGCACAGTACAGTAGAGTACAGTAGAGTACAGTAGAGCACAGTACAGTAGAGTAGAGTAGAGTACAGTAGAGTACAGTAGAGTAGAGTACAGTAGAGTACAGTAGAGCACAGTACAGTCGAGTACAGTACAGTACAGTACAGTACAGTAGAGTACAGTACAGTACAGTAGAGTACAGTAGAGCACAGTAGAGTACAGTAGAGTAGAGTACATTAGAACACAGTACAGTATGGTAGAGTACAGTAGAGTACAGTAGAGCACAGTACAGTAGATTCCAGTACAGTCCAGTAGAGTACAGTAAAGTAGAGTACAGTACAGTAGGGTCCAGTCGAGTACAGTACAGTAGAGTACAGTAGAGCACAGTACAGTAGAGTACAGTACAGTCCAGTAGAGTACAGTAGAGTACAGTACAGTAGAGTAGAGTAGAGTACAATACAGTACAGTACAGTACAGTAGATTACAGTACAGTCCAGTAGAGTACAGTACAGTACAGTAGAGTACAGTACAGTAGAGTACAGTAGAGCACAGTACAGTAGAGTACAGTAGAGCACAGTACAGTAGAGTACAGTACAGTAGAGTACAGTAGAGCACAGTACAGTAGAGTACAGTAGAGCACAGTACAGTAGAGTACAGTACAATAGAGCACAGTACAGTAGAGTAGAGTACAGTAGAGTACAGTAGAGTAGAGCACAGTAGAGTACAGTAGAGTACAGTAGAGTACAGTAGAGCGCAGTACAGTAGAGTACAGTAGAGCACAGTACAGTAGAGTAGAGTACAGTAGAGCACAGTACAGTAGAGTACAGTAGAGCACAGTACAGTAGAGTAGAGTACAGTACAGTAGAGTACAGTAGAGTACAGCAGAGTACAGTAGAGTACAGTACAGTAGAGTACAGTACAGTAGAGCACAGTACAGTAGAGTACAGTACAGTAGAGCACAGTACAGTAGAGTACAGTACAGTAGAGTACAGTACAGTAGAGTACAGTAGAGCACAGTACAGTAGAGTAAAGTACAGTAGAGCACAGTACAGTAGAGTACAGTACAGCAGAGTACAGTACAGTAGAGCACAGTACAGTAGAGTACAGTAGAACACAGTACAGTAGAGTAGAGTACAGTAGAGTAGAGCACAGTACAGTAGAGTACAGTAGAGTACAGTAGAGCACAGTACAGTAGAGTCCAGTACAGTCCAGTAGAGTACAGTACAGTAGGGTCCAGTCGAGTACAGTACAGTAGAGTACAGTACAGTAGAGCACAGTACAGTAGAGTACAGTACAGTAGAGTACAGTAGAGTACAGTACAGTAGAGTAGAGTACAGTAGAGTAGATTACAGTACAGCACAGTACAGTAGAGTACAGTACAGTAGAGTACAGTAGAGCACAGTACAGTAGAGTACAGTAGAGCACAGTACAGTAGAGTACAGTACAGTAGAGTACAGTAGAGCACAGTACAGTAGAGTACAGTAGAGTACAGTACAGTAGAGCACAGTACAGTAGAGTACAGTACAGTAGAGCACAGTACAGTAGAGTACAGTACAGTAGAGTACAGTAGAGCACAGTACAGTAAAGTACAGTAGAGTACAGTAGAGCACAGTACAGTAGAGTAGAGTAGAGTACAGTAGAGTACAGTAGAGTACAGTAGAGCACAGTACAGTCGAGTACAGTACAGTACAGTAGAGTACAGTACAGTACAGTAGAGTACAGTAGAGTACATTAGAACACAGTACAGTATGGTAGAGTACAGTAGAGTACAGTAGATTCCAGTACAGTCCAGTAGAGTACAGTAAAGTAGAGTACAGTACAGTAGGGTCCAGTCGAGTACAGTACAGTAGAGTACAGTAGAGCACAGTACAGTAGAGTACAGTACAGTCCAGTAGAGTACAGTACAGTAGAGTAGAGTACAGTACAGTACAGTACAGTAGATTACAGTACAGTCCAGTAGAGTACAGTACAGTAGAGTACAGTAGAGCACAGTACAGTAGAGTACAGTAGAGCACAGTACAGTAGAGTACAGTACAGTAGAGTACAGTAGAGCACAGTACAGTAGAGTACAGTACAGTAGAGTACAGTAGAGCACAGTACAGTAGAGTACAGTAGAGCACAGTACAGTAGAGTACAGTACAGTAGAGTACAGTAGAGCACAGTACAGTAGAGTACAGTACAGTAGAGCACAGTACAGTAGAGTACAGTACAGTAGAGCACAGTACAGTAGAGTACAGTACAGTAGAGCACAGTACAGTACAGTAGAGTACAGTACAGTAGAGCACAGTACAGTAGTACAGTAGAGTACAGTAGAGCACAGTACAGTAGAGTAGAGTACAGTAGAGTACAGTAGAGTAGAGTACAGTAGAGTACAGTAGAGCACAGTACAGTCGAGTACAGTACAGTACAGTACAGTACAGTAGAGTACAGTAGAGCACAGTAGAGTACAGTAGAGTAGAGTACATTAGAACACAGTACAGTATGGTAGAGTACAGTAGAGTACAGTAGAGCACAGTACAGTAGATTCCAGTACAGTCCAGTAGAGTACAGTAAAGTAGAGTACAGTACAGTAGGGTCCAGTCGAGTACAGTACAGTAGAGTACAGTAGAGCACAGTACAGTAGAGTACAGTACAGTCCAGTAGAGTACAATAGAGTACAGTACAGTAGAGTAGAGTAGAGTACAATACAGTACAGTACAGTACAGTAGATTACAGTACAGTCCAGTAGAGTACAGTACAGTACAGTACAGTAGAGTACAGTACAGTAGAGTACAGTAGAGCACAGTACAGTAGAGTACAGTAGAGCACAGTACAGTAGAGTACAGTACAGTAGAGTACAGTAGAGCACAGTACAGTAGAGTACAGTAGAGCACAGTACAGTAGAGTACAGTACAATAGAGCACAGTACAGTAGAGTAGAGTACAGTAGAGTACAGTAGAGTAGAGCACAGTAGAGTACAGTAGAGTACAGTAGAGTACAGTACAGTACAGTAGAGCGCAGTACAGTAGAGTACAGTAGAGCACAGTAGAGCACAGTACAGTAGAGTACAGTAGAGCACAGTACAGTAGAGTACAGTAGAGTACAGTAGAGCACAGTACAGTAGAGTAGAGTACAGTACAGTAGAGTACAGTAGAGTACAGCAGAGTACAGTAGAGTACAGTACAGTAGAGCACAGTACAGTACAGTAGAGTACAGTACAGTAGAGCACAGTACAGTAGAGTACAGTAGAGCACAGTACAGTAGAGTACAGTAGAGTACAGTACAGTAGAGTACAGTAGAGCACAGTACAGTAGAGTACAGTACAGTAGAGCACAGTACAGTAGAGTACAGTACACAGTACAGTACAGTAGAGCACAGTACAGTACAGTAGAACACAGTACAGTAGAGTAGAGTACAGTAGAGTAGAGCACAGTACAGTAGAGTACAGTAGAGTACAGTAGAGCACAGTACAGTAGAGTCCAGTACAGTCCAGTAGAGTACAGTACAGTAGGGTCCAGTCGAGTACAGTACAGTAGAGTACAGTACAGTAGAGCACAGTACAGTAGAGTACAGTACAGTAGAGTACAGTAGAGTACAGTACAGTAGAGTAGAGTACAGTAGAGTAGATTACAGTACAGCACAGTACAGTAGAGTACAGTACAGTAGAGTACAGTAGAGCACAGTACAGTAGAGTACAGTAGAGCACAGTACAGTAGAGTACAGTACAGTAGAGTACAGTAGAGCACAGTACAGTAGAGTACAGAAGAGTACAGTACAGTAGAGCACAGTACAGTAGAGTACAGTACAGTAGAGCACAGTACAGTAGAGTACAGTACAGTAGAGTACAGTAGAGCACAGTACAGTAGAGTACAGTAGAGTACAGTAGAGCACAGTACAGTAGAGTAGAGTAGAGTACAGTAGAGTACAGTAGAGTAGAGTACAGTAGAGTACAGTAGAGCACAGTACAGTCGAGTACAGTACAGTACAGTAGAGTACAGTACAGTACAGTAGAGTACAGTAGAGTACATTAGAACACAGTACAGTATGGTAGAGTACAGTAGAGCACAGTACAGTCGAGTACAGTACAGTACAGTAGATTCCAGTACAGTCCAGTAGAGTACAGTAAAGTAGAGTACAGTACAGTAGGGTCCAGTCGAGTACAGTACAGTAGAGTACAGTAGAGCACAGTACAGTAGAGTACAGTACAGTCCAGTAGAGTACAGTAGAGTACAGTACAGTAGAGTAGAGTACAGTACAGTACATTACAGTACAGTCCAGTAGAGTACAGTACAGTAGAGTACAGTAGAGCACAGTACAGTAGAGTACAGTAGAGCACAGTACAGTAGAGTACAGTACAGTAGAGTACAGTAGAGCACAGTACAATACAGTAGAGCACAGTACAGTAGAGTACAGTACAGTAGAGCACAGTACAGTAGAGTAGAGTACAGTAGAGTACAGTAGAGTAGAGCACAGTAGAGTACAGTAGAGCACAGTACAGTACAGTAGAGTACAGTAGAGTACAGTAGAGCACAGTACAGTAGAGTAGAGTACAGTAGAGTACAGTAGAGTACAGTACAGTAGAGCACAGTACAGTAGAGTACAGTAGAGCACAATAGAGCACAGTACAGTAGAGTAGAGTACAGTAGAGTAGAGCACAGTACAGTAGAGTACAGTAGAGTACAGTAGAGCACAGTACAGTAGAGTAGAGTACAGTAGAGTAGAGTACAGTAGAGTACAGTAGAGCACAGTACAGTCGAGTACAGTACAGTACGGTAGAGTACAGTACAGTAGAGTACAGTAGAGCACAGTACAATAGAGTACAGTACAGTAGAGCACAGTACAGTAGAGTACAGTAGAGTACAGTGTAATGAAATACCATGCCAGGGTCTGTGCATAGATCAGGTCAAGGACATTCCTGGCAACGTCAAACTCTGGAACTCCCAGGCTCTGTATGCATTTAGTCCCAATGACACTGGTGGAGAAAAGAACTAAGGAGTTACAGAAGAGCATTTTTCAATGAAACCTTCCCTCCAAACAGAAAGATGAGTTATAGTATAGAATTCTACTGCATACTGTAGCATGTTTAGCTTTAAGTGAACACGTTATGGGAAAATGTGTTTGGAAAATGCCACTCACTTGCTCAGGAACTCTCCAAAGAAGGATCCTAACATTATGAAGAGGAAGTCCATAATAACCAGTCTGTACAAGGCTTGTCCTACGATGGACTCCCAGCACTAAGACCAACGATTGGAATCACAGTGGTGAATGAACACACAGTGCATATCAGTGACAATCAAAAACATTTTTGAAAGCATGCATGTGATTTGGTTTAAAAGGACTTACTGAAAATGTATTGGCCACATCCTTCATCCAGTAGTAGCAGAGAATACCCAGAATGGACATCTTGAGAATGACATTTCTAAAAAGGAAAAGGGCATTCAAAACATCAGTCTTCTAAAACCTTGTACAGTATATGACCTTTCTGTTTTTTCTGATATTTTATTAAGCATATTTAGAATTGACACATTACTGTAATATTTAATTCATCCATTGCTTTCAATTGATCATTGAGCAAATAGTTTTGATCAATCCATTTCAATATACAGTACCAGTCTAAAGTTTGGACACACCTACTCATTCCAGGGTTTTTCTTTATTTGTACTATTAAACTACATTGTAGAATAACAGTGAAGACATCAAAACTATGAAAGAACACATATGGAATCATGTAGTAACAAAAAAATGTTAAACCAATCAAAATATAGAAAATATATAATAAAGAAAAAGACTTGAATGAGTGGGTGTATCTAAACTTTTGACCGGTAGCGTATGTATTTTTAAATGTGTTTTGTATCCATCTCTAACCTGACTATGATGGCATAGACCTGCATGCGAGGGTTGGAGTAGTGCTCTATCTTTTTGAACAGAGAGTAGAAGAGAGGGACGACCAGATTGATCAGGGACACCACGAAGGGGAGGAGGAGAGTAGCGGCCTCCTCCAGGAGAGAGCCGGAAGCTGTGTCCCCTGACTGCCTCGTCCGCTGGAAAGATACCATAGTAGGTCAGTTTGTTCTGATCTAACGACAGGTTTGTGTTTCCCCCATGTTAAAAAGAGGCTTTGGAGAGGGTGAGCTGTTCATAGATCAGTGCCTAGAAGCAACCAGCCTGGAGAAAAGATAAGACACCGAAGTCAGGACATAATCAATCACAGCTTTAGCAAGATAAAGTGTCCCGTTTCCATTTGAGATTTACCCCGGTGTTTTACACAAAAGGCTCAGATTTTTCTGTTTCCATCTACGAGGGTCGGCACCCATATCTCACTGGGCCATGGCTACGGCTGACCTGCTCTGACTTGGAGCCAAAGGCCCTGGGTACTTTTCAGCTGGCATTTACACAACAATGGCTAACTGTGGACTGTGGACTTTAACACCTTGTCACAAAGCAACAGTCTTGATGATGCAGATGTTGTTGATTCTGTTCTCCCCAAGTCTTTATCGTCACACTCCTGATGGAAACACAAACACTTGAGCTTCCATTAACAATAAATCAGTGGTGACACAATGGTGTAGGGTATGTCTTAGGTGCTCCCGAGTGGCGCAGCGGTCTAAGGCACTGCATCTCAGTGTTAAAGATGTCACTACAGGCACCTTGGTTCAAATCCAGGTTGTATCACAACCGGCTGTGATTGGGAGTCCCATAGGGCAGCACACAATTGGCCCAGCTTCGTCCGGGTTTGGCAGGTGTAGGCCGTCATTGTAAATAAGATTTAGTGTTTAACTGACTTGCCTAGTTAAATGAAGGTTAAATGAAGGTTAAATTGAAAAAACGATAGAATAATAATTTGGTGGAAGTGTAGCAATGATGTCCTACTAACACCATTATAAAGACCACACCCTGTACTGCCAGGAAAGTAGTATTGTATTGATGCTATATGATTCAGAAATGCTCAGGTACACACAGACACTATGACACACTTTGAATTACTGTACACAAGGGTATGTCTGATACAATAGTCATCGACACTGGTCCCAGAGCTACACAGTGTGCAGGCATTTGTTTTAGCCCAGCACTAACACACCTGATTCAAAGTAATCACCACCTGGTCTTCATCATACTTAGATGGATCAGGGTCAGCTGATCCCCGGATCATACATTACCACAAGCTTTATCAGGAAGCCACGTGTCATCGTGTCAGAACGTTTACGTAAGGTCTCCCTTGGCAAAGAGTTCTTCTGACCTCAATGGGACTTCCTGGTTATATGAAAGTTAATAAAATGTACCATACCCATGTGTCATATTGACACAGGAAGTAGACACTGGCGCCACAGCCCAAGGCCATGCCCGTGGAGAGGAGCCAGGTACCCAGGAAGACCCCATAGTGCTTCAGCCTCTCTGTCAGAGGTAGCAGGGCCACCTGGACCTTTTCTGATAAGGACTCCTGGAGGGGAATGGAAGTTATTTCACAGTTGGTTATCTGAGAGAGATCCTATTTGAGCCCCCTAACAAGTCAGAGTGCAGAGTATTCTATGTATGGAAGAGCAGATAAGTACTGAGTCACAAGTACTGGGCATTTATCTAGTCTCGCAAATGTGGGATTTGTTCAGCGATATTACATTCTTTCTTGTAACAAAGCTACAGTTATGATATGGCCATGAGGTCAACAAAGCTACAGTAATGATATGGCCATGATGTCAACAAAGCTACAGTAATAAGATGGCCATGAGGTCAACAAAGCTACAGTAATAGTTTATCAAAAACAGTGACATTAGTCGCTTGTAAAAGCCTGATAACTGGCCAGCTCACACAAGATTTGGTTCTGGTTTCCGAGATTACAGTGAAAGTGACCTTGAGTTGGATGCGCAGATTGTTCTTGCGCTGTCGTACGGCTTTCTCGTTAGTCACACTGAAGTCCCAGCTACACAGGAGCTGCCAGGCTCCACCCAAGCCTGAGTCTGCAAGGACATACTTCTTCCTGAACGAGCTGGCCATGCTGCAGAGAGAGAGAGGGGGAGGTCAACAATCCACAAAAGTGGAGACAAATTTGACCCCAATAACTACCGTGGGATATGAGTCAACAGCAACCTTGGGGAAATCCTCTGCATTATGATTAACAGCAGACTCATACATTTCCTCAGTGAAAACAATGTACTGAGCAAATGTCAAATTGGCTTTGTACCACATTTTTTACAGACAGACCACGTATTCACTCTGCACACCCTAATTGACAAACAAACCAAAACAAAGGCAAAGTCTTCTCATGCTTTGTTGATTGAAAAAAGCCTTTGACTCAATGTGGCATGAGGGTCTGCTACACATATTTTTATTTTTAAGTTTATTTATTTTCCCTTTTGTACTTTAACATCGCTACAACACTGTATATAGACATAATATGACATTTGAAATGTCTTTATTCTTTTGGAACTTATGTGAGTGTAATGTTTACTGTTCATTTTGAATCCAAGATGACGTAGCAGTCAGACATCTTTGTCTTGTCTCGTCCCATGTATATATATTTTTATATATTTATCTTCGCATTCTTTTTAATATTTTCCTAAACCTCAACTTCAAAATAATCTGCTGCAACCCGCCTCACCCAATGTCGTGTGGATCTGTTTTTTAAAAAGTCTTTCTATTTACCTCCAAACTGGAATTCCTCAACTTAAGCTAGCTAGCTAACTAGCTACCAGCTATCAGTCAGCTAACCTTTAGTTCGGAAAGCTCTAGCCAGTTTGTACAACGTGTTTCAAACCCGAGCATACCGGACCTATTTTTCTCTCCATATCCCCGGATTCCTACCGCAAACTCTGAACCCTTTCATCTGGATCATGGCAGCTAGCTAACCGCAACCCAGGTTGACTTTATTTGACTCTTTGCAAACTGGAATCCATTTATCCTGAGGCTGCATTCATTGTAGCTGGGGATTTTAACAAGGCTAATCTGAAAACAAGACTCCCTAAATTTTATCAGCATATCGATTGCGCAACCAGGGCTGGAAAAACCTTGGATCACTGCTATTCTAACTTCCGCGACGCAAATAAGGCCCTGCCCTGCCCTCCTTTCGGAAAAGCTGACCACGACTCCATTTTGTTGATCCCTGCCTACAGACAGAAACTAAAACAAGAAGCTCCCGCGCTGAGGTCTGTTCAACGCTGGTCCGACCAATCTTATTCCACACTCCAAGACTGCTTCCATCACGTGGACTGGGATATGTTTCGTATTGCGTCAGACAACAACATTGACGAATACGCTGATTCGGTGTGCGAGTTCATTAGAACGTGCGTTGAAGATGTTGTTCCCATAGCAACGATTAAAACATTCCCAAACCAGAAACCGTGGATTGATGGCAGCATTCGCGTGAAACTGAAAGCCCGAACCACTGCTTTTAATCAGGGCAAGGTGACCGGAAACATGACCGAATACAAACAGTGTAACTATTCCCTCCGCAAGGCAATCAAACAAGCTAAGCGTCAGTATAGAGACAAAGTAGAATCTCAATTCAACGGCTCAGACACAAGAGGTATGTGGCAGGGTCTACAGTCAATCACGGATTACAAAAAGAAAACCAGCCCCATCACGGACCAGGATGTCTTGCTCCCAGGCAGACTAAATAACTTTTTTGCCCGCTTTGAGGACAATACAGTGCCACTGACACGGCCCACAACTAAAACATGCGGACTCTCCTTCACTGCAGCCGACGTGAGGAAAACATTTAAACGTGTCAACCCTCGTAAGGCTGCAGGCCCAGACGGCATCCCCAGCCGCGCACTCAGAGCATGCGCAGACCAGGTGTGTTTACGGACATATTCAATCAATCCCTATCCCAGTCTGTTGTTCCCACATGCTTCAAGAGGGCCACCATTGTTCCTGTTCCCAAGAAAGCTAAGGTAACTGAGCTAAACGACTACCGCCCCGTAGCACTCACTTCCGTCATCATGAAGTGCTTTGAGAGACTAGTCAAGGACCATATCACCTCCACCCTACCTGACACCCTAGACCCACTCCAATTTGCTTACCGCCCAAATAGGTCCACAGACGATGCAATCTCAACCCCAAATCCGTAAACACGGGCATCCTCATAGATATCAACCTAACTAACTCGCCCTCCAAATACACCTCTGCTGTTTTCAACCAAGATCTCAGCGATCACTGCCTCATTGCCTGCATCCGTAATGGGTCTGCAGTCAAACGACCACCCCTCATCACTGTCAAACGCTCCCTAAAACACTTCTGCGAACAGGCTTTTCTAATTGACCTGGCCGGGGTATCCTGGAATGATATTGACCTCATCCTGTCAGTAGAGGATGCCTGGTTATTCTTTAAAAGTGCCCTCCTCACCATATTAAATAAGCATGCTCCATTCAAAAAATGTAGAACAAGGAATAGATATAGCCCTTGGTTCACTCCAGACCTGTATGCCCTTGACCAGCACAAAAACATCCTGTGGCGTTCTGCATTAGCATCGAATAGCCCCCGTGATATGCAACTGTTTAGGGAAGTTAGGAAACAATATACA
This sequence comes from Oncorhynchus nerka, assembly GCF_034236695.1. NCBI lineage: Eukaryota > Metazoa > Chordata > Actinopteri > Salmoniformes > Salmonidae > Oncorhynchus > Oncorhynchus nerka. The sequence goes on along the minus strand of NC_088416.1, from coordinate 1,393,528 downwards.
CAGGCAGTTAGGGAAGCTAAGGCTAGCATTTTCAAACAGAAATTTGCATGCCGTAGTACAAACTCAAAAAGTTCTGGGACACTGTAAAGTCCATGGAGAATACGAGCACCTCCTCCCAGCTGCCCACTACACTAAGGCTAGGAAACACTGTCACCACCGATAAATCCACTATAACTGAGAATTTCAATAAGCATTTTTCTACGGCTGGCTATGCTTTCCACCTGGCTACCCCTACCCCGGTCAACAGCCCTGCGCTCCCCACAGCAACTCGCCCAAACCTCTCCTACTTCTCCTTTACCCAAATCCAGATAGCTGATGTTCTGAATGAGCTGCAAAATCTGGACCCCTACAAATCAGCCGGCTAGACAATCTGGACCCTCTCTTTCTAAAATGATCTGCCGAAATTGTTGCAACCCCTATTACTAGCCTGTTCAACCTCTCTTTCGTATCATCTGAGATTCCCATAGATTGGAAAGCTTTTCAAAAGGGGAGACACTCTAGACCCAAACTGCTACAGACCTATATCTATTCTACCCTTCCTTTCTAAGGTCTTTGAAAGCCAAGTTAACTTCTTAAGGTAAAGGGGGCAGCATTTTTACTTTTGGATAAATAGCGTGCCCAATTTCAACTTCCTGCTACTCATGCAAAGAATATAAGATATGCATATTATTAAAATATGTGGACAACTACAAATACCTAGGTGTCTGGTTAGACTGTAAACATTCCTTTCAGACTCACATTAAACATCTCCAATCCAAAATTAAATCTAGAATCAGCTTCCTATTTCACAACAAAGCATCCTTCTCTCATTCTGCCAAACATACCCTTGTAAAACTGACCATCCTGCCGATCCTCGACTTCGGCGATGTAATTTACAAAATAGCCTCCAACACTATATTCAACAAATTGGATGCAGTCTATCACAGTGCCATCCGTTTTGTCACCAAAGCCCCTTATACCACCCACCACTGCGACCTGTACGCTCTCGTTGGCTGGCACTCGCTTCATACTCGTCGCCAAACCCCACTGGCTCCAGGTCATCTACAAGTCTCTGCGGTATAGCCCCGCCTAATCTCAGCTCACTGGTCACCATAGCAGCACCCACCCATAGCATGCGCTCCAGCAGGTATATCTCACTGGTCACCCCCAAAGCCAATTCTTCCTTTGGCCACCTCTCCTTCCAGTTCTCTGCTGCCAATGACTGGAACGAACTGCAAAAATCTCTGAAGCTGGAGACTCTTACCTCCCTCACTAGCTATAAGCACCAGCTGTCAGAACAGCTCACAGATCACTGCACCTGTATATAGCTCATCTGTAAATAGCCCATCCAAACTACCTCATCCCCATACTGTATTTATTTATTTATCTAGCTACTTTGCACCCCAGTATCCCTACTTGCACATTCATCTTCTGCACATCCTACCATTTCAGTGTTTAATTGCTATATTGTAATTACTTTGCCACCATGGCCTATTTATTGCCTTAACTCTCCTATCCTACCTCATTTGCACATGCTGTATATTTTTCTACTGTATTATTGATTGTATGTTTCTTTATTCCATATGTAACTCTGTGTTGTTGTATGTGTCGAACTGCTTTGCTTTATCTTGGCCAGTTGCAAATGAGAACTTGTTCTCAACTAGCCTGCATGGTTAAATAAAGATGAAATAAAAAATTATAAAATTAAATACTATTGTTTATTTCAGTTTTGTTTGTTATTTATTTCACTTGCTTTGGCAATGTTAACATGTGCTTCCCATGCCAATATAGCCCTTGAATTGAATTTTGAGGGAGAGACAGAGACAGACAGACAGACGGACAGACGGACAGACAGACAGACGGACAGACATACAGAAAGAGAGAGATAGACAAAGACAGAGAGACAGACAGAGCCCGAGAGACCAAGAGAGAGACTGATCACCCCAATCCACAAAAGTGGAGACAAATTTGACCCCAATAACTACCGTGGCATGTGTCAACAGCAACCTTGGGAACCTCCTCTGCATTATCATTAACAGCAGAGTCGTACACTTGTAAATACAACCCATATTTGATGTATTATTTTTTATTTATTTTCCCTTTTGTACTTTAACCATTTACATATCGCTACAACACTATATATATATATATATATATATATATATATATATATATATATATATATATATATAATATATAATATGACATTTGTGATGTCTTCATTCTTTTGGAACTTCTGTGAGTGTAATGTTTACTGTTATTTTTTTTTGTTTATTTCACTTTTGTATATTATCTACTTCACTTGCTTTGGCAATGTTAACATATGTTTCCCATGCCAATAAAGCCCCTTGAATCGAAATGAGAGAGACAGAGAGAAAGAGAGAGAACAGGGGTCCCTTTACTGCACTATTACAACATGAAGGAAAGGTTCAATAAATATATAAAGGTATGATGTGAATGTCATTGTGGATTTGATTGACATCATACATGTGAGATCAACTGGCTTTGATAAATGATTTACTGGCACTTGAAACCGATGGAGAAGCACGTGGAAACCAAACCATGCATGACATAAATGACAGTCCAAAGCAGAGTTAATAGTGGTCAATACAATGTTACTGTTACATGATCACTGTGCAGTCTCATCCCATACTGACCTGTAGATGAGGGCGGCTCCACACAACACCATGTAGGCTGCTATGGTGAAGAAGTAGGCCAGCTGCATGTTGTACTCAGACCGGCCCCCTGTCCCTTGTGTTTTATTACTGTAGCCGCCATAATACATCACTGTGTGGCTGAAATAACCCTGTGGGGAAAATAGATACATCAAAATAAAACATTTTTACCACACAGTAACTGTTCACTGTATGCTGACTTTACAGTACGGGGTGTCGTATAACAAATATGTTGATCAGATTCGTAGCGTATGCTGCTATGGAATGATTCACTCAAAAGCCTCTACCAGAAGTAGCGTGAATAGTTAACAACAACAAACCGCTCCGGTCAGTATCTCTAGCCCTTTGAAGCTGACCCCAGCGGGGATGTCTGGCGTGGGGTGATAGATGAGCTGGGGGATGGTGATGAAACCAAAGTTGACCAGGAAGGAGAAGATGTTGAACATCAGCAGCCATTTTAGGAACTTGAAGTAGGAGAGGACCCCCGTGCCAAATTTACCCCCGACCTCCTTCATGGTACCCCGCCACAGTTCCAGGGTCTGCTTGGCTAAAGTCATGTTAGCACCGCACCTGCGGAACGCCTGAGGGGGAAGACTGGTCTGAGAACAGTGGTGGGGGTCTTGTATGTCACAAATGCACTGTCATAGATTTCATAGCACAGCTGTCACAGAATAGGTGTAATTGTCAATAGAGGATGTGGATGATGGAACAGTTCAATGTAAGTAGAAAGTTATTGTATGGCCTGCATGGTGGCAGTCTGTTTCTGCTTTTGCCAATGTTCAAGTGTCGCTGAATGCAGAGACTGAATGTCACCCTGGCAAATTGTATTGCTCATAAAAGTCATAATGATTTAGTGAGAGCCAACCACAGGAAGCGTTGCACTTTGCCATAGTCTAATAGGGCACTGCTTGTGCAGTACAAGGACACACCGGAAGTAAAGTTGGGCATCAGGACAGGAGGACACACAGAGAGACACAAAGATGTCAGAGAGTCACACTGCTCACCAGTGAGACAGTCGTCGAGCAGTCTGAAAAGCAGTTCAGTTGCCGGGACTTTTTGAATGATTTCAACGCCAACACTTGGCCCCTAGGAGGTAAGAGATCAAACAAACGTAAAGATTACAGTCTGATACAGTTATGTAGCGTATGATAATAACATACGCGCATCACAGCGTTATCTCTCCATAAAAATATATGACCTGTCAAAAGTTGCACAGTGCTCTTGGCTGGCTGTGTGGCTGTAAACTTTGGACTTGGCCGATGCGATGCGCTTATGGTAAACACTTCTTCCTTACCCGCATACTGCAAGAAGGTGTGTATGTGTGTGTGTGTCTGTGTGTGTGACTATTCCCCCCAATGATCTCACATCGCAAGCCTACATAACTGCACACTCGATGACCTACCTACCCTTGTACATAGTACTTATTTTACTACCCCTGGTCATAAGTTAAACTTTCCATAGTAAAACTGTACGAAAACAGGCACCTTTTGACCTATGACGGTGACATGACAACTGTACCTGATGTGTTTCTTGTCATCAAAGCTCATAGGGAGGTCTCGGATGGCCTTGATTCTGTCCCTCGTTGACATGGCAACCAGCTCTTTGACCAAGTTCTGTTCCTCTGTTGGACAAAGACAAGATAAAAACAGATCTGTGAGGTTATTAATCATAGTATGCCTTTAGATCGGAGTTGTAATATAAAAATATGAATATAATCATATATAATATATCATATATGAGTTAAATCATTGTGATTTAAGTATAAGAAGTGATGGAGGGTTATGATTGAGCTATAAAGATAGTATATAGTGACTTCTTTTACTTCAATCAGTGTATCCAGAATATGACTTCAATGGATAACATTGTCCTGAACTGATTGAAAAGAGAACATCATATTTCTACCGGGAGAATGGACAGGCATTCTCAACCGTGGTTGTGCCCATAGGAATACAATTCTAGTAACTCCATTTCTATGGATGTGCCGTAGGCTCTCCCTTCTTCATCCCTCACCATTCTCCATCTCATTCCTGATGTCGTCCTCAGAAAGGCCCAGATTGCCCAGAGCAGCCTCTCCTACAGGGAATAGACTCATCTTCCTCGACCCCTGAACCTCATCGAAACATGACCTGGGAGACAGGAGGACATCTAATTAAACACAGCTGACAGCCTAGCTATTACTGAGGAATTATGAGCTTAATAAAGAGTGTTGAATGAATAGAAAGCCATCCATCATATAGGCTTACTATCAGCACTAACAATACGGAGGATATATAATATGTTACGCTAATAGAAAGGACTCTGCACATTCATTTCAGATCATGTCCACCCATTGACTTGGCAAACACAATTAATTCCCATAATTACAGTACAAACAAGTGAACATACAAAGAACGGCATGCACATACAACTTACAATACATCATGGTTTATTGGTTCACGCACTGACATGGTCCTTGATTGCACAAGGAAGTGGTTTTGGGTGGCTTGAAAGGGGAGCCCCCTGTTCACATTGCATGGGTGTGTCGTGAGTCAATATTTACAATGTGTAAATAAGTGTTAGCTGCTGATGATCAACTTTGATTAAAACAAATCAAATAGAGGTGGTTAAAAAAGGTTTCCTGTCACAGCCGTCAAAAGAAGTGGACCAAAGTGCAGCGTGGTGAGCGTACATTTTCCTTTCTATTTAAAACGTTGCCAACAAAAGAAAGAAACAACCGTGAAGCTTACAGGGCTATAGTGCCACCAGCAAAGTTAACTGCCCACACTGAAAGGAGGGAAAAAGGGCTGCCTAAGTATGACATTTCCAATAGGTTGTCCCCATAGCAGAACCCTTTTTGGTTCCAGGTAGAACTATTTTTGATTGCAAGTAGAACCCATTTAGTTCCATGTAGAACCTGGAACCAAAAGGTTCTTCGTGGAACCAATAAGGGTTCTTCAAAGGGTTCTCCTATGCAAAGGGTTCTCCTATGGGGACAGCCAAATAACCCTTTTAGGTTCAAGATAGTACCTTTTTTTCTGAGTGTACTATACTTCACATCCTTTTGACAAACGCAGTAGCATGACTAGCTGACAATGAAAAAACACACTGTAGATAACACACTCTAATAGAAACTAACTTCTTTAGAGTGAAATTGTTTCCCCCAGCCTTATCTGTCCCATTAGAGTTATCCATTATAACCTTCATGCTAACCGAGTAATGCTGCTACACCTCTGACATATTGTGTGTCTTTGTTAAGGCTAAATCATTGAGAGAGTATAAAATGCCAAAGAGGCAAACACTCTACAGATGTTGGATCTTAATTTGATCACACTTTTTCAGGAGAACTTTCCAGTAAAACTTGTAGTGCATTTGAGGTTATAAAAAGGCTTCTGAAGTTTGTAATTTCCACTCTGAAATTTCAGACAAATGTATCAAACCCTACAAAAATGTCCATTAATTATAATCCACATTATAATTCACATTTCCTATTGCTGCAGGATCATATTCCTGCTGTAGCAAACTGGCTAAAATTAAGATGCTACATTTGTACATTTCTTGGTTAGATTTCAGCAAACACCTAATCGTCAGTCCTCGTGATGAGGTAATATTACCTGGATTGTGTTCATTAGGCAATAAATGGAAGAAAACAGACTGAAACAGGGAGGGACTACCTGGACTTGTCCAAAAAGAAACGCTCATTGTAACGTTTCGTTGTAAAACGTTTCGCTACGTTTTGCCCTAATCAATACAGCCCTGTAAACTGTTAGCACCCGGGATGGTATTTTTCTGCCAACTTCCTTGTGCTGCCTGTCTACCTTTGGGTAATGTTTTATTAGACATTGGATTGTCATAAATCCTCTTAGCAATATTGCAAAAGTTAGCTACACGAAATCTGTCATGGCATGAACAATCTTGATTTTCATTTCATTCATTTTCATCTTTGAGTTGTGTGTCTCTTTAATAACCTCTTAAGGAGCTGACCCTTTAATTTTTTTTATATATATTTTTTAATTTCGCATAAAATGACATACCCAATCTAACTGCCTGAAGCAAGGATAGTGCAACAACTAACCTCAAAGGTTCTTATGATCAAAGGGACCAACTGAAAGCTAAAGAAGTAAAGTAAGGAAGTAAATAGAGAGTAATCTACTGTATGTGCTCTTTAAAGTGGTTTGAACAGCACCTGAAGTTGCAGATGGAAGTCGTACAGGAGGCGTTGTGTCATAATGCGTTGCCTGGTCGATCTGGTACCCGCTGTGATCTGAACATCATGGAGAACAGAACACTAGATTCATTAATCGCATCCACCTAATTTTCGAACGTTGCTATGGGCACAGCCAAACAACGGAAGTGATGGATTCGATTTCTGCTTTACTTCTGCGGTATTTAAAAAAAACATTTTTATTTCACCTTTATTTAACCAGGTAGGCTAGTTGAGAACAAGTTCTCATTTGCAACTGCGACCTGGCCAAGATAAAGCAAAGCAGTTCGACACATACAACAACAAAGAGTTACACATGGAATAAACAAACATAAAATCAATAATACAGTAGAAAAAGTCTATATACAGCATGTGCAAATGAGGAAGGATAAGGGAGGTAAAGGCAACAAATAGGCCATGGTGGCGAAGTAATTACAATATAGCAATTAAACACTGGAATGGTAGGATGTGCAGAAGATGAATGTGCATGTAGAGATACTGGGGTGCAAAGGAGCAAGATAAATAAATAAATACAGTATGGGGATGAAGTAGTTGGATGGCTGTTTACAGATGGGCTATGTACAGGTGCAGTGATCTGTGAGCTGCTCTGACAGCTGGTGCTTAAAGCTAGTGAGGAAGATAAGAGTCTCCAGCTTTAGTGATTTTTGCAGTTCGTTCCAGTCATTGGCAGCAGAGAACTGGAAGGAGAGGTGGCCAAAGGAAGAATTGGCTTTGGGGGTGACCAGTGAGATATACCTGCTGGAGCGCGTGCTACAGGTGGGTGCTACTATGGTGACCAGTGAGCTGAGATAAGGCGGGGCTTTACCTCGTTGAGACTTGTAGATGACCTGGAGCCAGTGGGTTTGGCGACGAATATGAAGCGAGGGCCAGCCAACAAGAGAGTACAGGTCGCAGTGGTGGGTAGTATATGGGGCTTTGGTGACAAAACGGATGGCACTGTGATAGATTCCATCCAATTTGTTGAGTAGAGTGTTGGAGGCTATTTTGTAAATGACATCGCCAAAGTCGAGGATCGGCAGGATGGTCAGTTTTACGAGGGTATGTTTGGCAGCATGAGAGAAGGATGCTTTGTTGCAAAATAGGAAGCTGATTCTAGATTTAATTTTGGATTGGAGATGCTTGATGTGAGTCTGGAAGGAGAGTTTACAGTCTAACCAGACATCTAGGTATTTATAGTTGTCCACATATTCTAAGTCAGAACCGTCCAGAGTAGTAATGCTGGACGGGCGGGCAGGTGTGGGCAGCGATCGGTTGAAGAGCATGCATTTAATTTTACTTGCATTTAAGAGCAGTTGGAGGCCACGGAAGGAGAGTTGTATGGCATTGAAGCTCGTCTGGAGGTTAGTTAACACAGTGTCCAAAGAAGGGCCAGAGGTATACAGAATGGTGCCATCTGCGTAGAGGTGGATCAAAGAATCACCCACAGCAAGAGCAACATCATTGATGTATACAGAGAAGAGAGTCGTCCCCAGAATTTAACCCTGTGGCACCCCCATAGAGACTGCCAGAAGCTCTGGCAACAGGCCCTCCGATTTGACACACTGAACTCTATCAGAGAAGTAGTTGGTGAACCAGGCGAAACCAAGGCTGTTGAGTCTGCCAATAAGAATGTTGTGATTGACAGAGTCGAAAGCCTTAGCCAGGTCGATGAATACGGCTGCACAGTAATCTCTTATCGATGGCAGTTATGATGTTGTTTAGGACCTTGAGCACCCATGGGCTGAGGTGCACCCATGACCAGCTCTGAAACCAGAATGCATAGCGGAGAAGGTACGGTGGGATTCGAAATGGTCGGTAACCTGTTTGTTAACTTGGCTTTCGAAGACCTTAGAAAGGCAGAGTAGGATAGATATAGGTCTGTAGCAGTTTGGGTCTAGAGTGTCTCCCCCTTTGAAAAGGGGGATGACTTTGGCAGCTTTCCAATCTATGGGAATCTCAGATGATACGAAAGAGAGGTTGAACAGGCTAGTAATAGGGGTTGCAACAATTTCGGCAGATAATTTTAGAAAGAGAGGGTCCAGATTGTCTAGTCCGGCTGATTTGTAGGGGTCCAGATTTTGCAGCTCTTTCAGAACATCAGCTATCTAGATTTGGGTGAAGGAGAAATGGGGAGGCTTGGGCAAGTTGCTGTGGGGGGTGGAGGGCTGTTGATCAGGGTAGGGGTAGCCAGGTGGAAAGCATGGCCAACGGTAGAAAAGTGCTTATTGAAATTCTCAGTTATAGTGGATTTATCGGTGGTGACAGTGTTACCTAGCCTCAGTGCAGTGGGCAGCTGGGAAGAGGTGCTCTTATTGACCATGGACTTTACAGTGTCCCAGAACTTTTTGAGTTTGTGCTACAGGATGCAAATTTCTGCTTGAAAAAGCTTGAAAAGTTATTTGAAGGAGTCAATTTATAGAGTATAAAAGTCAAGTAAACAAGTGCAAGTGTAACTGTATATGAATTTCATTCAAGTTCTCAAACAGCTAGACCTACTAGTAGTTATGTTGTGATAATTACTTGAATTGTGTTGTGTATGAGATTAGGGCCTCCACAAAGCCAATAACTACAACGATAACTATAGTCTACATAACTATAAAACGTTGGTGAGCATCCACACTAGAGGAAAGTTTATTGTTTATTGTTCTGCAGGCCTGCACCTGTCAATCAACTGATCAAAACATTCTTCTGCACACTGCCTATTAATAAGGTGGTAACACTAGACCATTCACGAGGTCTCTAACGCACAGATACTGTTTCAGACCATTCACGAGGTCTCTAACGCACAGATACTGGTTCAGACCAGTGCTTTCAGGGTGTGTTCATTGTCATAGTGACAACTGCAAATAACACTTCAATGTACATCTAGGTCAAATGAAAAATAATATAGTAACTCGTATTTAAATGTAGCAATTGAACAACAAACGCCGAGCCTGCACAAATTTTACAGCTTCTCATTGCCTCGTTGCTCAAGTGGTTTGCAAGTGATTTCCATTTTTCTAATGGTTGTCAATTCCTTTGTGTCTTATTTTTCACTGTGCTCATCTAGGCTATGTCTTGTACAACTATTTGCAATGCATCAGTGCAACAATGTTATAATCATAACAGGCCAAACGTGATCAATCACACCAACACACTTTCTCTCCTCAATTTTCCCCGAAATTGATTTTCTATGAGGTAGGCCTGTTTTACATTCAGCAATTAGTAAAAGAAAGCTTGCTTCTTTCCCTGAATAGGCTATTAGGCTTTGTAATTGAAAAAAAGAATACAAATAAATGTCCTATAGCTTTTGTAGCCTATAGCTTTCCTGGGAATTCACCAGAAGAGGAATCGCCTATTGCAGAGTGGCTTGTTATAGCCTGTGACCCACGGGCACAGCTGGAAAAGAGAGGCTAGTGATGTGTAGCTGAAGTAAGAAGCTAAATATTAGCTAGGTATTAGGCCATGCATTAGCTAAATATTGCAGCTATAGTCTAAATATTTACCTGTCAAAGTCCGTTACAAGTTTATGAAATGGCAAATCTGCAGTACGTTCCTCCAGGCTGCGCACTGTGGTTCACGGGCACGCAAAGTTCCATTATTGATTAGGCATAGGACTACTTTTTTAGACAATACATTATTGTACCTGGGCTACAACAACACAGTGCAACGAGGAATGTATTCTTGTTATGAAGTGAGGTCACAATTATTGTCTATAGGCTGTAAACTGCAGTGATGTAGGCTCATTTGAATAACCGCTCAAACGTCCTGTTTTGTTTCATTCCGAAATAACTGCATAGGCCTACAGCCTATAGGTCTGATTATGCAACCATTTGGATCAGTTCAGGTCTATTCGCGACAGTTTAGAAGCACAAGAAAGGTACATTAGCAGGCCCCTCATATGGTGTATTTTGTCAGGATGTAGCCGGGTGTTAAGATTGGCCTACTATAGGAAAATATGGGCTTCTCCTTTCCAACTCCCCGCTCGTAAAGCTGTAGCCTATTTTACATTCAGCAAGGGAGTGCACGCGTGCATCTATCCTCCAATAGGCGGTTAGTAGGCTAAAGAAGAAAGGTCGAAATAAGGGTCCAAATAGCTTTTGTACTCTTGTCTTTTCCTGGGACTCCTCAAGATTTAAGAGGAATAGCTGTGTCAGTGGAGAAGCCAGGTGCGTAATTGCACAACAGAACAAAGACAGACAGGCTCGAGATGTAGCCTATAGCCTAAGTAGAAGTGTATGCATATTAGACCATTATTTATAAGCTCAATGTTAGGCTTAATACTGTAGTGAATATATCCAGTCAATGTACAAAGCAACATTTTTTAAAGTTGATCAGATAACGAAGCTCTACACTAGGTGCGCTCCCGAGGCTGCGCTGAGTGCGCTCCCTCCCAGTCCCCGGGTTTGCAGCTGGTAAAGCTACCCTATGTTTATTTTTTTAGGGACAATAAATGTATCCTACCTATGCTACCACAACACAGTGTAATGAGGAATGTTATTGTTGTTTTCAAGCGAGTACAAAACTGTAGTCTAGCCTGTAAACTGCAACCGATAGCCCATGCCATTTGAAAAACCGCTCAAAAGCCTGGCGTTTTGAATACATCCCGGTAATCATTTGGAAATAACTGCATCTAGCCTGCCTGATTGGGCAACCATTTGAATCAGTTGTGGGTTTTTTCTCTGCAGTTTAGTCTACAAGGTCCAGGCACATAAGGCAAGTAATATGTTGTATTTTGTCAGGATGTTTCGCTATCAGAAACATGCCAATTGCAAGGATTTTTAGTGGAGCACATATGAATTATGATAAAGCACAAGTTCACAAGATGTTGGTGGTACATTAATTGGGGAGGACGGGCTCATGGTACTGGCTGGAGAGGAATTAGTGGAATGGTATCAAATACATCAACACATGGTTTGATGCCATTCCAGCCATTATCATGAGCCATCCTCCCCTCAGCAGCCTCCACTGATGTTGTTGCAATAGTTTGAGCGTTTGGCTTCCGTGTTTTAAAAGCGTTCGAAAAGTAGGTGGATATGGTACCTATAACAACATTGAAAACACAAAGAATTAACCAAACAAAAGGCAGGAGGTAATAGAAGAAATTCAAAGTCACTTAGCAACACAGAACCTGAAGACCAGCCACACTGAAATACTACTCCATTCCCAACCTGGACTCAGGGGTAGACTTAACATAGTAAAGTAAATCCAGACACTCCTATTAGTACGATGTGTTACGTTTCATATGGTACTGTATGTATTCATTTGTGGATGTCCATCCATTTCATATGATATGTTACGAATGACAATTTGTATGATATGTTACAAATTGCAATTCAAACAATATGTTACAAATTGTGATTCGTACAATATGTTACGAATTGGCAAAGCATATGATATGTTACGAATTCCAATTTGTTGTGGCTAACGTTAGCTAGGTGGCTAAGTGGCTAATGCTAACATTAGCTAGGTGGCTAGGGGTTAGGGGTTAAGGTCAGGGTTGAGGTTAGAGTTAGGTTAAAGGGTTAAAGGGTTTGGCAATGAGGCCCTTCATCTAGGTCCCCAGAGTAGGATGATTTTTATGTCTTTACATGCAGTTTGAAGAAAGTTGCTAACTAGCACTAGCACAATTGCTAACTAGCGTAAGCGCTATTGCTAGTGAGCATTGGCTCACGAAACTACCTCAAACTTCCTTCATACTGGACTTATGTAAACATACCAAACGTAACATATCATACTAATTTGAGTGTCACGGATATATATTTACTATGTTACGTCTAGTCTATTCGACCAGGCTGCCTTCCAACAAAATCATGGCCATACTATCCCCTCCGAACCCAGAACCAAATCTTGGGAGGAGAGACTACCCTTACTACAGCACAAGGGATCATATTTCTCTGATCTGTTTACAATACAATCTCCCATCAGAAAACGTGTGTACTGCCATTACATCGGTGTCTGGCTGTACATTACTTATTTCTATTGCCTAATTAATCAATTAAATCAAACATCGACTTACTGAGGTCATGCTGCTGCCATCGTGGGCTCTCCGACCGGGGAGGAAGGAGACCCATGGGAATGCTGTCTCTGCCCCTCCAGCTCCCCTCCTGCCACCCGCCCCAGGGCACTCTCTCCTGGGCATCGTTGTAGCTGGACTGGACCCCTCCTGGGAGCTGCTGGAGGTCGGACCTGCCCCTCTGCCCCCCGGCTCCATCATCCCTGGGGTAGGGGTTACCATGTGGGTTACTATGATGGGATTGGGATTTCCTGGAAGGACTTTGGAGAGAAGGACAGAGCATAACATTACTGGTGTGTTGTTGTATAAACCCTGCATCAGTCAGTCCAACGCCTTAATCATTACACTCATAAGGTTGCTGATGGTGTTCTAAGAATCATGCTACAATATTATTATAGACATATGACATCTGTCATAGACAATAATGTTTTTTTTTCTGAGGCGCTATAAAGTGAGTCTCTTGTAAGAAATACAATTACTTTGGTCACACCGCTGAAGGTTCATGACCGTCTCTAGTACTTAGCACGACATTAACTTATAATGACAACAAACTCCTTGTACTGTAACACAACATTCAACACACAAAGAAGGAGAATTGGCCCACTTTGACAGTATTCATTTCAGGGATAGCTTCCTGCTACAATATGTAATGGCACTGGCACTATAAAAAATCTGACACTAATTGAGAGATTAGAGATGATGTGACCAAGCACAGTGATGGTTTACATTTAAATATACAGAACAAAAGATCCTCTCAGAATTATTTTCTAATACTGGACCATTATGTTTTACTTCACTTCTCATATTTGAGTTATTTGTGCACTCTCCCCAAAAACATTTTTAAGAGCTGTCCGTCAACATTTCATTCAAGCCCTCTACCCATTCAGGCCCTCTACCCATTCAGGTTCTCTACCCAGTTAAAGCAGAATTATAACAAACATCCAAACAACACAATCGTACAAGTTGACACACATACCTCCTATCTATCTCCAGGGTGTCACTGTCATGATAGGCAGGGTTGTTATATACTCCAGTGTTGTTGTAGTGTGACATAGGGATCCTTGGCTTGATCTTCTTCTATAGTGGTTAACCCGGTGGGGGTTTCTGTCTGTCCCTCTCTTCTTTAGTCCCCTGGAGGTCTGAAAGGTCCTCCTACTGTATTCTCAGTAAAACAATTCATGAGAATCAGCTTGCCATTACATAAAATGAGAACTGGAAACGAGACATAAACGTGCCACTAGCAACAAGACTCCCTTGGGTATAAAGAAGGGGCAAATACAAGACTTCTGAGATCATACCTCGATGCTATTCCCATCTTACTTTCACAAATAAAGCTGTGCCATCTAATACACATCACATGTTTTGGATGGAATGGCTGTCTTCAGTAAGTTATTTAACTCCCCTGTCCTATCCCTGTGTATATCATTATTTATTAACACAGGGATATGGTTTCTGTTTTGCCATGGTCTGTGCTTCAGTGCTGCCCTATGGCAGTAAACTAGGCAAAGTAGAAGTAACAAATTCCCGAGCAACAAAGTCTGGAAAGAGATCCGACTAACAAATGTGTTGACATGGTAGTTTATTGTGGGGAAAACACAGAAGTTATATGTGACAGGGAATCTTTGTCGTCAAATTAAGAGAAATATAACCATGTTCCAAATAATAATAGTATACATTGCTGTTAGATACAGTAACAATTTAAAACTATTGTATCAAACAATTGTTTAAAAGAGTAAATCCACAGAGTGTAATTACCTGGTTAATGTGCTGCTTACTCAGGGAAATCTGCTGGCTGCTTGAACAGATGTTGCAGGCCGAGGATGCCTCCCCTTTTCCTTATAATCCAGGTTTGAAGTGTCAACTGTGGTAGCTAGAGTGCAGTTCTGAGAGATCTACCTTTGTTGAACTTTATCACTGTGTGTCTGTCAGACTACCCGGAACTGTTTACTTGAAATAAAGGTAAAAGTCCGGTGGTTCTAAATGCCGTATGCAAATCTAATAGGCTGCTATGGTTGGCATAATGACAAGTATTTGCAAATGATTCCCATAGGACGTGAAAATTAATTGGCATAATAAGATATGGCACGGCCAAGGGCTCAACTGTGTTATTACGAATGACTGCATGTGCAGTGTGCAATTGGATAGGGAATTGCAATGAAGAGTCATAATGATTAACTTTCGTATTCGACTCTCTATTTAAAACACAATGTCAAACAAAATGTTGAATTCTGTGAACAGCATAATAAACAATTAAATTGTTAGTTGGACATTTTTATTATTTCATATTCAAATAATATGACCCCATTTTAAGCGTAAATAATTATTGATGCTCCATCATTTAAAAGGTTTATGGTGGTGGAATTTGAGGACAGTAGAGCGCGACAAATGTTGTTATATAAATATAAAAGCTAGCTAACTAGCTATACAAATAAACGTGAAATTGTTGGTCGGGTCGTTTGTCAGTATTTAATTTAGATTAAACTCCAGTCATATCCAAAATTAAATAAGCGCGATTGTTGTGTATAATTGTGCGAAAGCATGCTATGCCAATCTAGTATTTATACATCTAGCTCCAGAGTTGCTTCGCTTTGGGATTCAGGAAAGGGAATGCGGCTTTGTTTTCCTTCTGCTGACTGACAGCCAACGTCAGCTAGCTACGCTAGTTAGCTAACAAAGTTGTTCATTAAACTTTCGTTGATATTAAAAGTGCACGAGGACAACTGGAAATGGAGAGAGACTCAGGTAACTAAGCAAACTCAATTTCATGTAGACCTTCTCAGCAAGTAAGTTAGTAAATGTAACCAGTTATCTAGCTAGACAAGGCAGGTAAACTTTCCCAATGCTAAAAAGCTATCCAGCCAACGTTAGCTAGCCAACGGTAGCTATCTAACTTTTAGCTGAAACTGAGCCAATTGTCGTTGTTATTGAAAGAATATTTCCCTTACTCTTTGAGTTTTATGACATTAAATAGGAACAGTAACTTGGTTGCTGAAGATATGTTTTGATAGATGTAATTATTGAGGTGTGGCTGTTGTAGTTTTTTCAAATGTACCTGTCTGTTGCAATGACTGTATGGCTACACCACTTCCTGTGCATTCACAGCCAAATAGTTTAGTGAGTTCAACAGTATGATATCAATACAGTGTATTGCATTCAAGTACTGCTCTTTATACCCCACATTTTACTCTCACTTTATGAACTTTAACCCCAGCCTCTTCCTCAATACACTTTTTTTTTTTTACTGTATTTCTCTCTGACAGTGTTCCACAATGACCGTCTGGGAGCACCACGTAACCCACTACTGGACCAGCTCCCCAGCTACCAGTCTCTGCTGTACCGCAGAAAGCCCTCCGCCTCGGGCAGTAACAAGCGCCGTGGCAGCTCACGGACCAGGCTGGGCTCCTCCAGCAGTGGGAAATGGGGACAGACCACATTGGCCAGACAGCATGAGGAGAAACACAGGACTCAGACCCTACAGAGACCAGTCAGGGAACTGCCCAAACCTATGGCGGAGAAACGCAGAGACAAGTCAGATCGCTAATATGTCTTCATGCAGTGTTATACTGGTGTAAAATGTTGTATTGTAATGATAATATGAAAAGGGTTGCACTGTGTAATAACATTTGTATACTATGTAACTGTATAAGTTACAGGACAACAGAGATTTTTATGTTTTTCACTGAGTCTTACTGTGTTGGAAGTAATTGGTTATCTGCCTTCATTGCCTTCACTCACTGTAGGGGTCAGCAGTGCATAGTTATTGCTCTGCAGGCAGTGTTTAATTTTCTCGTATCAATTTGAGACATTACAGGATTAGTGAAGGAATGCTCTCTGAATCTCTCCTAGATATATGGCAATTCTCAAGCCGTAGGCCAATAACAGAGCACACCATTCACTACAAATAGGCTACAATTTCATGAGCATAACGATTGGGGCTAGAGATGGTTATGTTCATGGTGGACACTATATTGAGTCTCTTTGTTGAAGCTCTCTTGGTGGATTCTGTTGTGATGTTAGTATTCTTGAAAAATGGTTAGTATGTAAACATTGACTGACTGATTGATTGCTTAATATATTGACTGATTGATCATCTGACAGGGACCAGCGTTTGGAGCAGGCCAAGGATCTGAGCAGTTGGAGCCAGTGGAGACAGAGCACCAGACGGACCCTGAGGAGGCTGAAGGAGGATGGGTTTGAGATGCTCAGCAACCTGGAGCTCTGGAGGGGAGACATCCATGTCATTGAGGGTAAGAGAGTGGATGCTAGTGACAAAACAACCTGTTACTCCAATTGACTTCTATTGACATGATTTATGTCAAAGGCTTAGTTACACGATCAAAGCTCAAAATTGGAATTGTGAGGGACAAAGGTAGAGTGTCCACAGAGATGATGTAATATCGCTGATGAAAATTGGGCAATTAAAAGTTATTTTGCTCACTTGTGTATCTTCTGTTGGAAGCATTGAAAGATATGAGTGCATTGATGTTGATCTCTTTAAGATCCGGGATGGTATCTAAATCACTCATCCTTTCCCTTCTCTGTGTCCCATCACAGGGATGTTTGGCACGGGGATCCTGTCCTACTTCTCCTTCCTGCGTTTCCTGGTGCTGCTCAACTTCATCATGTTCCTGCTCATGTTCGGCTTCGTCATGCTGCCCATCATCACCGCCCCCCATGCTTCAGGGAACACCACCTTCAACCACGTAGATGGTAACACAGGCCTTTACGTGTTATAGAGTAAAGTAGACCATATTATACATGTAACTGTCAAGACAAAGGAAACACACAGACCCTTTAAACCGCCTATGCTCCTTTGAGACCCGTCTTTCAAAGTAGCGAAAAATAATAAGCATTTTATACAAGACTCTAAGCATGATGGGATGTTAATTACTGAATTAACTCAGGATCCACACCTGTGTGGAAGCACCTGCTTTCAATAGACTTTGCATCCCTCATTTGCTGAAGTGTTTCCTTTATTTTGGCAGTTACATGTACATCACAGGAGGTTGGTGGCACTTTAATTGGGGAGGACGGGCTCGTGGCAATGGCTTGAGCAGAATGTGTGTAATGGTATCAAATACATCAAACACATGGTTTCCATAACTGTTCTGCGACATCAAGAGCATCAGTCATCTTTACATTAGATTATGAAGGTTGTATTGTTAATCTCATCTATGATATATATATATATATATATATATATATATATATATATTTTAAATTCATTGTTAATGGACTTCTAGAAAGATGCCTTACCAATATTATATTGTTGCTTCTGTTGTGAACCACAGGCTTCGAGTGCAGTAACTACCCCAGCACCTCTCGCCGTGGCCTGGTGGTTTTCCACCAGCACATCACAGACCTCCTCTCAGGGGCGGTACGGACTACCCTCCTCATATACCACGCCCTCTTATTCATTTAATTCAGTCACTCATTGTACGCCTGCATAGCACTGTAGATGATGTTCTGGGACTGAGAATGACTCCCTTGTTTGTTTCACATCTTAAAGGGCTTTCTGGAGCAGACCTACCTCTTCTATGGTTACTACAAGGTAGAGACCATTCACTTCCCTAAGTTCACCTACAACCTGCCTCTGGCCTACCTGCTGGTCACCATAGCCTACCTCTTCCTCAGTCTCATATGGATAGTCAAAAGGTAAAAAGTGCCCTATCTTACTGTATTCAGACTTGTCAATTATACACGTCTTTTGGATAAACCGCTCCTCAAAAGGCATATCTTCTCAAACATGCACATGCTGTCCAATTGATTTTCATGGTCCTGCATGTCATATACTGTTATAGAAATACTTCAGTTTTTTAGCAATTTCCAAATCTGCATTTCTCGTCGTTCCCCAAAGGTCTGCGACTGGCTTCAAGCGTAAACTGGTGCAGGACGAGGATCGCTTCCAGAGCTTCTGCAACAAGATCTTTGCCGGCTGGGACTTCTGTATCGTCAACGACAGCGCAGCCAGGCTCAAGAGGAGCAGTCTTCTTTATGAACTGAAGGTGAGGTGTCAGTAGTCAGTCGATAGTATAGGTTGACTCAAAACAACAGGGAGAAATGTGATTCAACACTATTGACAAAGTGAATTGAAGTCCTCAGTTCACACATTCCAGTTACAGCCATATAATGTAACAGAACTGTATTGGTTCACTTCTGTTTACCACTCGCTTTTCAACAACTCCTTTCAGAAGGAGCTGTGTTTATTTGTTTATTAATATATACAGTATAAGTGCTTATAACTGCATATAATGGAGATCCTATATTAATTCCTCTGTCCTTTCTATGTCAACAGACTGATCTGGAAGAGGAGCGCATCAAGCAGAAGATAGCAGACAGGACACGGAAGGAGAAGTGTAGGATCTACGTGATCCGACTGATCCTGAATCTGTTTGTGATCGCTGTACTGGCTGCCTGTTTCTACTCCATCTACATAGCCACCAACTTCTCCCAGAAAGCACAGATGACCAAGGTAACTAGGCAAGTCAGTTAAGAACATATTCTTATTTACAATTGACGGCCTACCCCGGCCAAACCTGGACAACGCTGGGCCAATTGTGCGCCACCCTATGGGACTCCCAGTCACGGCCAGATGTGATACAGCCTGGATTCGAACCAGGGTCTGTAGTGACGCCTCTAGCACTGAGATGCAGTGCCTTAAGACTGCTATACCACCAGGGAGCCCCATTTAGTGGAGGGTTCTTTTTAAATCACATTGTGATTAACCTTTAAACAGCCACGTTAGTTCAGTTTAATTTGATGTGTACTATGGAAGCTTAAAGCTGAATTGCAGCAGCACATACAAGAAAACAAATGTAAATCAATGATCAACATGAAGGGAGTTGAAGCGTGAATGGAGGAGGAGCATCTTGGTCACAGCCAGGGAGGATAGTTGGTCAGAGACAGGTCTGGAGTCTCCTCAGCACACCCTGCTGTCCCTGATGTCCTCAGCCTCTCCTTATGGACTCTGTAGGTAGCTGGTCAATAGACATAAAAACTGAAATATATCATTTTATTATAATAGTTTTCCCCCGGGGGGGGAAAAAAATGATATTAATCGCCATTGAAATGACTAAAACCAAATCTAAACTGTAGAATTGATAATGGACCTACATTTATTGTGTCTTCACTCTTTCCAGCATCCTAAAAGTAATCGAAAGAAAAACTAGACAGTCAAGGAGCATTGACGAGACTGAATGCGGCCCACGGGGAAAAATTAGTTTGACACCCCTGGTTTAGCACAATTTTGAATTTTTTGTATTTTTTATTTAACTGCGCAAGTCAATTCTTATTTACAATGACGGCCTAACCCAGACCACGCTGGGCCAATTTTGCGCCGTCCTATGGCACTCCCAATCACGGCCGGTTGTAATACAGCCTGGATCGAGCTAGGGTCTGTAGTGACGCCTTGTAGCACTGAGATGCAGCGCCTTAGACCACTGGCCACTCGGGAGCACAATGGTTGTGTTTTTTTTATTTTTACGTTTATCGATTTTACAAACGACACAAACATCAACACAGAACGACACTTGACACATTCAACAATTTCAAAGGTTGAGGGATAAGCACAATGGCTGTTCTATTGAAATGAATTTTCTCTTCCTCAGTACTGTATACCTAATGGCATGTGCCTTTTCTGTTTTACTTCAAACACGCGTTGTCATAACAGGTGAACTTCATCCTGGACCTGATCTATGAGTATCTGCCTTCCATCGTCATCACCCTGGCCAACTTCATCACCCCCCTCATCTTCTCCCTCATCATCCAGTTTGAAGACTACTCCCCCGCCTTTGAGATCCGCTTCACTCTCATGAGGTAAACAACAGGGCTGGGGTTGTTTTATTTCTATTCAGTCATTACATTTTTCAGTTTACTTCCTGAATTAATATGAAATTTACCCCAACCCTGGCAACCAAGCATTTCTTCTGTGAAAATCAATGAATGATGCTCTTGATGTTTCACACCTATTCTAGTTTGCATACTGATGTAGCACCCTGGTATTGATGAATAGATTTTTGCATTTTAACACCAACGTCATTTCTTTGTAATGTCATAATCTTTCCACAGGTGTGTGTTCATGCGCCTGACCAGTATCTGTGTGCTTCTCGTCTCCCTCTGGGGTCAGATCACCTCTTGCCAGGAAGGGAACTGTGTCTGCGGGTACAACCACATCCTCTACCCGGTGAGTGGAGGTCAAAGGTTACCGTAGATATACAATACCAGTCAGGTTTCTTTATTTGTACTATTTTCTACATTGTAGAATAATAGTGAAGACATCAAAACTATGAAATAACACATGGAATTATGTAGTAACCAAAAAAGTGTTTAACAAATCAAAATACATTTTGGATTTTAGATTATTCAAAGTAGCCACCCTTTGCCTTGATGACAGCTTTGCACACTCTTGGCATTATCTCTATCAGCTTCACCTGGAATGCTTTTCCAACAGTCTTGAAGGAGTTCCCACATATGCTGAGCACTTGTTGGCTGCTTTCCTTCACTCTGCGGTCCAACTCATCCCAAATCATCTCAATTGGATTGAGGTCGGGTGATTGTGGAGGCCAGGTCATCTGATGCAGCACTCCATCACTCTCCTTCTTGGTCAAATAGCTGGAGGTGTCTGTTACTTGAACTCTGTGAAATATTTATTTGGGCTGCATGAACTTATCCTCTGCAGCAGAGGTAACTCTGGGTCTTCTTTCCTGTGGCAGTCCTCATGCGAGTCAGTTTCATCATAGCGCTTGATGGTTTTTGCGACTGCACTTGAAGAAACACTCAAAGTTCTTGAAATGTTCTGTATTGACTGGCCTTCATGTCTTAAAGTAATGATGTACTGTCATTTCTCTTTGCTTATTTGAGCTGTTCTTGCCATAATATGGACTTGGTCTTTTATCAAATAGGGCTATCTTCTGTATACCACCCCTACCTTGTCACAACACAACTGATTGGCTCAAACGCATTAAGAAATTCCACAAATTAACTTTTAACAAGGCACACCTGTTAATTGAAATGCATCCCAGGTGACTACCTCATGAAGCTGGAGGTAGTCACCTGGAATGCAAAAATCTATTCATCCAGCTGGTTGAGAGAATGCCAAGAGTGTGCAAAGCTGTCATCGAGGCAAAGGGTGGATACTTTGAAGAAACTCAAATCTAAAATATATTTAGTCTTGTTTAACAGTTTTTTGGTTACTACATGATTCCATATGTGTTATTTCATAGTTTTGATGTCTTCACTATTATTCTACAATTTAGTAAAAATAAAGAACATCCCTGGAATGAGTAGGTGTGTCCAAACTTTTGACTGGTACTGTACATATTGATATTGGACGTTACTATGATCTCATATAATTCTACCTCTGCCTATAGTGTTGGGAGTCTCGCGTGGGCCAGGAGATGTACAAACTCATGATCTTTGATTTCATCATCATCGGTGCCGTCACTGTCTTTGTGGAGTTCCCTAGGAAGTAAGTCATCTTTTCTCTTCTCTCCTCTTCTATCCTCTCCTCTTCTGACGGTTCTCTCCCCCTCCCCCTAGACTCATAGTGGACTACTGTGACTGCGGCCTGGCCAAGTGGTGGGGCCAGCAGGAGTTTGCCATCCCCCAGAACGTCCTGGAGATTGTGTATGGCCAGACCATCTGCTGGATCGGGACGTTCTACTGCCCCCTGCTGCCCGCCATCTGCACCATCAAGTACTTCATCATCTTCTACATCAAAAAGGTAACATACCATAGAAATATTAGACCGTATCAATGTACTGTGATAGGTGGGCCGGTGGCCATAATTGTAGTTCTATGTAATACAGTACAGTAAAAGCATCAGGAAGGTACAGAAACTAAACAGGAAGCAGCCGTGCTCAGGTCTGTTCAACCCTGATCCGACCAATCGGATTCCACGCTTCAAGATTGCTTCGATCACGTGGACTGGGATATGTTCCGCATAGCGTCAAACAACAACATTGATGAATACGCTGATTCAGTGAGCGAATTTATTAGCAAGTGCATCGGTGATGTTGTACCCACAGCGTCTATTGAAACATTCCCCAACCAGAAACCGTGTAATCAAATCAAATGTATTTATATAGCCCTTCGTACATCAGCTGATATCTCAAAGTGCTGTACAGAACCCCAGCCTAAAACCCCAAACAGCAAGCAATGCAGGTGTAGAAGCACGGTATCGATGGCAGCATTCGTGCAAAACTGAAAGCGCGAACCACTGCTTTTAATCAGGGCAAGGTGACCGGAAACATGACTGAATACAAACAGTGTAGCTATTCCCTCCACAAGGCAATCAAACAAGCTAAGCGTCAGTAGAGACAAAGTAGAATGGCAATTCAACAGCTCAGACACGAGAGGTATGTGGCAGGGTCTACAGTCAATCACGGACTACAAACGAAAACCAGCCCCGTCGCTGACCACGATGTCTTAATCCCAGACAAACTAAACAACTTCTTTGCTCGCTTTGAGGACAATACAGTGCCACTGACACGGCCCGCTACCAAAACCTGAGGGCTCTCCTTCACTGCAGCCAACGTGAGTAATACATTTAAACAGGTTAACCCTCGCAAGGCTGCAGGCCCAAACGGCATCCCCAGCCGCGTCCTCAGAGCATGCGCAGACCAGCTGGCTGGTGGGGTTACGGACATATTCAATCAATCCTTATCCCAGTCTGCTGTTCCCACATGCTTCAAGAGGGCCAACATTGTTCCTGTTCCCAAGAAAGCTAAGGTAACTGAGCTAAATGACTACCGCCCTGTAGCACTCACTTCCGTCATCCTGAAGTGCTTTGAGAGACTAGTCAAGGACCATATCACCTCCACCCTACCCGACACCCTAGACCCACTCCAATTTGCTTACCGCCCCAATACGTCCACAGACGACGCAATCGCAATCACACTGCACACTGCCCTAACCCATCTGGACAAGAGGAATACCTATGTGAGAATGCTGTTCATCGACTACAGCTCAGCATTTAACACAATAGTACCCTCCAAACTCGTCATCAAGCTCGAGACCCTATGTCTTGACCCTGCCCTGTGCAACTGGGTCCTGGACTTCCTGACGGGCCACCCCCAGGTGGTGAGGGTAGGTAACAAGAGATTCACCCCGCTGATCCTCAACACTGGGGCCCCACAAGGGTGAGTTCTCAGCCCTCTCCTGTAATCACTGTTCACCCATGACTGCGTGGCCATGCACGCCTCCAACTCAATCATCAAGTTTGCAGACAACACAACAGTGGTAGGCTTGATTACCAACAACAACGAGACATCGGAGTGTGGTGTCAGGAAAATAACCTCACACTCAATGTCAACAAAACAAAGGAGATGATCGTGGACTTCAGGAAACAGCAGAGGGAGCAGCCCCCTACCCACATCGACGGACAGTGGAGAGGGTGGAAAGTTATAAGTTCCTCGGCGTACACATCACGGACAAACTGAAATGCTCCACCCACACAGACAGTGTGGTGAAGAAGGTGCAGCAGTGCCTCTTCAACCTCAGGAGGCTGAAGAAATTTGGCTTGTCACCAAAAACCCTCTCAAACTTTTACAGATGCACAATCGAGAGCATCCTGTCGGGCTGTATCACCGCCTGGTATGGCAACTGCTCCGCCCACAATCTTAAGGCTCTCCAGAGGGTAGTGAGGTCTGCACAACGCATCACCGGGGGCAATCTACCTGCCCTCCAGGACACCTACACCACCCGATGTCACAGGAAGGCCAAAAAAATCATCAAGGACAACAACCACCCGAGCCACTGCCTGTTCACCCCGCTATCATCCAGAAGGCGAGGTCAGTACAGGTGCATCAAAGCAGGGACCGAGAGACTGAAAAACAGCTTCTATCTCAAGGCCATCAGACTGTTAAACAGCCACCACTAACATTGAGTGGCTGCTGCCAACATACTGACTCAACTCCAGCCACTTTAATAATAGAAAAATTGATGTAATAAATGTATCACTAGCCACTTTAAACAATGCCACTTAATATAATGTTCACATACCCTACATTACTCATCTCATATATATATATATATACTGTACTCTATACCATCTACTGCATCTTGCCATCTTGATGTAATAAATGTATCACTGGCCACTTTAATCAATGCCACTTTATATAATGTTTACATACCCTACATTACTCATCTCATATGTATATAGTGTACTCTATACCATCTACTGCATCTTGCCTATGCTGTTCGGCCATCACTCATTCATATATTTGTATGTACCATTTCTTATTCATTCCTTTACACTTGTGTGTGTGTATAAGGTAGTTGTTGTGAAATTGTTAGGTTAGATTACTTGTTAGATATTACTGCATGGTCGGAACTAGAAGCACAAGCATTTCGCTACACTCCCATTAACATCTGCTAACCATGTGTATGTGACAAATATAATTAGATTTGATATGAATGACTGTTTGTGTTTTTGGTTGTAGCATATGGTTTTAGCTGGGTCTAAACCTTGGGTTACATACTCTAGGTAACTGATTGAGTTGAGCGATACTGTACCTCATAAGTCATAGTGTAGGTCAGGATATTTCCTTATCCTAATTCCTTCACCCAATTGATAGAGAAAAGGAATATCCCATACCTGTGTGCATTATGTTGACTGAAATGACTGAAAGGGAATTCTCACCCACAAATATGTTGATGAATGTATGTATTGTCTACCCTGCAGGTGACCCTGGTGAATAACTGCCGCCCGGCCACCCGTCCGTTCCGAGCCTCCAGCTCCAACTTCTTCTTCCTGGCTGTGCTGCTGATTGGCCTGGCACTGGCTTGTGTACCTGTCACCATTGGCATCGCACAGTGAGTACATGGCAGCAGTTAGCCTACCATGCATGCGTTTTTATTTCCATAGATGACCATCAATATGGCTAGTTGCACTGAAACTCACCGTGCACCAATCTCATACCCTTTTCAGCTGTACTGCTGAAACTGGGCTGGATAGGAAATATTTGAGTCAGCACAGTACAGTTTGGCTTGGCACCATAGTGTGAAAATAGTATCAATCTGCTCCTAGATCAGTTGTTGGGGACATAAACTTACCCTCCCGTTTCTCCCTTATCAGGATCAGCTGTTCCCAGGCCTGTGGTCCCTTCGTTAACTACACCACATCCTGGGAGGTGCTCCCCCGGACGGTGTCCCAGCTGCCTGCAGGGGCACGCAAGTTCCTCCTGGCCATCTCCTCTGAGGCCTTCGCCGTCTCCCTCTTTGTTATCACATGGTACGGGTTCCGGCCAATGATATCACTCCTGTCTACGGTTCATTATCATTTGATATCCAGGCCGATAGACTATGGTTTCAGCCAATCAATCAAATATATATATTTATAAAACCCTCTTTTCATCAACACGTCACAAAGGGCTATTTGATAACTGTTGTGTCTCTTTCCTCCCTCAGCCTGGCCATGTTTTATGTCATTGCTCTAGCTGGAGCGCACAAGCGAGTGATCAACCAACTGAGGGAACAGCTAGTCATGGTGAGTAGCTACAGTAACCAGTCTACATGGCTGCACAACTCTATACTGTACAGTAGCTTCATAGGACTAAGCTGTAGGGACAGGATTATTTTCCTGACCAGAAAAAAATCTAGCTCCTAGTTATCTGGCATAACATTGTTATAGGGTTAATTATAGGTTATTATTAGTACCCTCCCAGGGTTAACCCTCCTCTTCTCCCTGTTCGGCCAGGATGGGCGAGACAAGCGTTTCCTGATCCAAAAGCTGTGTCAGGCCCAGAGGACCTGTGCTATTATATCCACAGGTGCTCGTTCCCAGTCCCACTCCTCAGACAGAGTCAGTCCCAGCTACCGCTCCAACTCTGGGGTCTTCCTGGTCCAGCCACCCCCGGACTCTGCTACTCATGTCTGAATTGCTAGGATTAGGCCCTTGAGTTTTACCTGACCAAAAAACTCAGGGCTCTTGATATTACTTGTAACTGGCTGTCTAAACACTATTACTTGCAGACACTATAGGGGCTGGCTTCCCAGAAATATATTAAGTCTAGACCTGGACTAAAATGCATGCTCAATGGAGAATCTCCATTAAAATAGCTTTTTAGTCCAGGACCAGGCTTGATCTGTGTCCAGGAAACCAGCCCTACCACTGGCAGACACTAGATTTGAGGAACACTATGCAACTGGGGGATTAGCTTAGCCTATCTTTGGTTTTGATCCAACGCATGTTGAGATCTGTGAATGTGCAAACGTTTAACAAGCACAGTTTTACAATATTGGACCAATAGTTTTAACTCAAGGCTGGCAAAATAGCTATTTACTGACTTTTGTGGAGAATATATTGTCCTGTTTGTTGTTTACTATATGTAGCCTACCATAAACATTACTATATGTGATGTCATGATGATAATTCTGCTGACTATTACCTGTTTTCCTTCCAAGAAGGACTCTATTTATGACAAGAACCACTATAAAACTTTGAATTGCCCTTCTGAGTAAAGTAATAAAAAAAAAAAATCAAAGCTGATCCCATATTGTTCCACTTGAACGCCTATAAACACTAAACATTCTTCTTGCACTTTAAATGTGGCCTTTCTTGTTTATCTTTTAAAGGTATACTGTATTGATTTGTGTAAACTTATATTCTTTAATCTCTTGTTTACTATTTCCATTAACTCCCTCTAAGTATTAACTTTTAATAACCATGACAAGCTACATATGATTTAATATTTCAAAATGTATTTGAGATCTACTGTCCCAACTTCCGCTACATACCAAACTGAACTAATACTTTTTTACTGTACTCTGTCTCCACTGCCTGTGTTCCATAAAGGGGAAGTGTTGTTTTATCCATTGCAAACCATTGTTTATGAGTGAACTGTTACATTTGAATCAACTAGTAAGATGTAATTTTGGCTAAAGTTTTATAATTCCAAAATCTGTGTGTTATTCATTGTTCTAAACTGGGTGGTTCAAGCCCTGAATGCTGATTGGCTGACAGCCGTGGTATATCAGACTGTATACCACGGGTTTGACAAACCATGTGTTTTTACTGCTCTAATCTAATACTTTGGTAAACAGTTTATAATAGCAATAAGGCACCTCAGGGGTTTGTGGTATATGGCCAACTCCGCTTTGCATGGTGCTTAAGAACAGCCCTTAGCCGTGGTATATTGGCCATATACCACACACCCTCGGGCCTTATTGCATATTGAATTGTGGCTGGAAAAGGAAAATAAATCATGCAAGTATTTAAAACGTGTGTTATTTATTGTCATACTTTGTGTGAATATAACTAGTTTAATTTGTTCAGTAGGGAAACCCAAAAGACAAGATTCTGTTCATATTTGAATAGGCACCCAACATTTTCAAAAGTACATACTTAATCTTTGTCAACTCCGCACCAGCAGGTGTCGACGCCTCCAGAATAGGTAGCTACTGCTCCTTCAACAGCGCAGCTTACGGAACCGGAGGCAGCGTGCACTGTCAATTCGGTTGTCCAGAAAAATCTTCTGGCGAAAACTCGGAATAACGGAACCGGCAGACATGGCAGTGTTCTGGATATTATTTGGAATCATCTGCTGCCAATTTATTACAGTGTCAGCTGATGACATTGTGGTGGCCTGCGGAGGGTTCGTGAAATCCGACGTTGAAATCAACTACTCGCTGATCGAGGTGAGTGCAGAGACGGCCTACTACGTTAGTAGGCGGATACACTTGCTGGGGGTCTTGAGTGGTGAAAAGACAGTTGAGTTTGAATGAAATAACATTACCCCCAATGTGGCTAGTAAGATGATCTAGCTAACTCTCTGAGTAGCCACACTAATCTCACGAGCCATCTCTGATCTATGTTGCTGGTTTCTCGTGCACAACCATGTCGAAATTCGGAACTTGCTAGCTAACATAGTATTGTACTAACTAGCTATCCTTACAAAACACATCAGAAAAGCAATAACTTGAAGCTATTTAAAAGTATCTAAATGTGTTTAACTGATTTTAAGTCCTTTCTACATTTTAAAACTCTGAACGAATGGTAGTTTACGCACTGGCTAGCTAACGTTAGCTAGCATGCTAAAGTTGACCTAGCTAGTTGCCAGTCCACCTAAACCCCACTGTACTGACAAGGTATTGCACCATACACACACCATTTACAATAATAGGATTACTATTTCGTCAAATAATCTCAGACTGGACCACCCTCACCCTAATGACTGCCGGTGCAAGTCATTCACGTTAACTAACAAGCTACTTGATTGCAAAAGCCTATAGTGCTATCCAGCATGCATTGCATGAAATCATGCTTTTGCCTTTTTGGTTGTGTTTGTGCATTGCTAAATACACATCGTCTGTCTTGTCTCTCACAGATTAAAGTGTACACCAAACAAGGGTCTTTGAAATATCAGACGGACTGCGCTCCCATCAATGGATACTTTATGATTCCCCTCTATGACAAGGTAATGCATGTATCGATCCGAGTAGGCAGGCGGCCTCATTGTAATGTCATAATAAATTAAACAAACGTCGTATCCATACGTTTGATACGTTTCATTTATTCCATTCGAGACATTACAATGAGCCCGTCCTATAGCTTCTCCCACCAGCCTCCTGTGGTATTGATACATATGAAAATGTAGTAGTAGTAGTATGGCATTGGTTTGTCTAAACCTCAGACTGTTTCCCTGGTTACTTCATAGATATTAGTCTGAAAGAAGTCGCTGTAAAAAAGACGCAGTAGTCTCTACAAGACAGAATGTTGAATACAATTCTATTTAATCGTACTTTACCAGTTGTCCGTGCTATTGGTCCTGTTGGCGGTATCAGGTGGAGATGGGGTAGCCACAGGAAAGGGCTGTTTACCCCACTTTTTGCGGCAGCGGTTCTGTTGCTTGTATTTCCCACCTCCTGACGCATTTCACGTGATGCACAATATCAAACAATAGCCGAATGTAGCTTAATGTTGTCGACCAAAGCACAGTTACCTCGCAATCAGCTGAAAGTGCTTGTGAAATTTGCCTGTTGATTGCGTGGGACAAAGTTCAGTCTGCTTCGGTTAAACTCGGCATTGTTGACATCTTGTGCAGCGTCGCATGTGAATTGAGTCAGCATTGAAAATACAAACCGACATACAGCCCAGCGTACTGAAACTCAGGTTGATAACACTACTCTGTGGATATTTTGTCTCAGATTACCTACTTTTATAGGGACAAAATCAGTGGACAACAGGCAAAGTACGTTCAAATTAAGTTTATTCAACAGTTTGACTTGTGACGGGACTGTTAGAGCCTACATTTTAGAGACGAGAGACGTCCACTCTCGGGTTCATAGTGGCAGTTCTGCTAATATTTGACTCTTGTTATTCACAGGGAGACTTTGTGTTGAAGATTGAGCCTCCTCTTGGGTGGAGCTTTGGTAAGGAGAATTTCATGTGTATTTGTAGCTCTTGTGTATAGCCAGCAGTGCTGTAACATAACACTCTTGTCTGTGTTTTTGCAGAGCCCACCAGTGTGGACCTCTATGTGGACGGGGTCAATGATATCTGCACCAAGGAGCAGGACATCAACTTTGTCTTCACTGGCTTCTCTGTCTCTGGAACGGTGAGAGGAGCTCTTCTTCAATAAGCCTTGGCCTAACCCTTGTGGGGATGGTGCTCTCTGGAATAGTTAGTCATTTAGCAGATGCTCTTATCCAGAGCAACTTACTGGAGCAATTAGTGAAGTGTCTTGCTCAAGGGCACATCAACATGTTTTTTTTAATCTAGTCAGCCCGGGGATTCGAACCAGCGACCTTTCTGTTACTGGCACAACGCGCTTAACCGCTAGACTACGTTCCACCCCCCCCCAAAAGACTCAATACATCACTATTTACTGACTAAAGAGAATGGCACAGAGATCTGCCTCTTTTTAAAATGGTTGTTTAGTGTTAGTACTTACCGGATATACAGTATGTGCATTTCTGAAATAATTGTTTACTTTGTTGTGGCGTTAATGTGTTGTGTATGTCCCAGGTGCTCAGTAAAGGCCAACTCCTGGGCCCAGCTGGGGTGGAGATCAGCCTGACCAGGGAGGGAACAGGAGAAAAGCTGCAGAATGTGCTCACTCAGCCTGGAGGAAAGTAAGGGGCCGCTCCTCAAACTCTTAACAGTGTTGCTTTAAACTACAAGGCAATATAACTACCCCTTACAACACAAACAAACACACTGGCTTTTCTTTCAGTAGTGGCAACTCAAGCCATTCATATCAATGCTAATGCTTTTGTACACATCCGCTGTTGTTTTGTATCAGGACAATATACGTGGGGGTGGTAGAGGCACTAGGCTTCTAACACAGACTGTTTTGGGTCATTTCACAGGTACACCTTCTCCAAAGTACTTCCTGGAAGTTATGACATCATTGCTTCTCATCCGTCCTGGACCTTAGAGCAGGTGAGTTTCTTTCTGCAGGGCTCATGATCTCAAGCCATCTCAAAGTGCAGCTGTAGGTGTTATTGGCACAGTTTTAGGTGGATGCAATTGGAACTCAACAATCCTATTGCACAAGTAATATAAGCAAGCAGAGTAAGAACATAAGTGATTACAGGTAGTGTGAACTATGCAAAAAGAATTGGAGCAGAAACGTCCAAATGCTTCACAATCATTTTGCGTTGTAATTCCACAGAGCGCTACGTCCGTGCGTGTGTCCAGTGCCAATGCAGCGGCTGCAGAACATCTGGTGGTGGGAGGGTACGATGTCTCTGGGGAGGTCCGGAGTGATGGGGAACCCATGAAAAAAGTCACCTTCCTCCTCTACTCTGCCACAGTGAAGAAGGAGGTCAAATATATTTGTATTGAATTGAATGGCAAATTGAAAGAGCGGTGGTGTCCAGTCCGCTGTGTTTCTATTACATATTGTGATGCACTACAGTGATATTTTATCCTTAATGTTGGCTGTCTATGAAGCTGGACATTTTATACATGAATATTTATATTATGATATTGTAACCTAGACGGATACATACAGTTTTTACCCAAAACGTGAATTTCAAGTTTCAGATATATGTAATGCTTATCTTACATCCAGGCTGTATCACAACCAGCCGTGATTGGGAGTCCCATAGGGAAGCGCACAATTGGCCCAGCGTCGTCCGGTTTTGGCCGGTGTAGGCCGTCATTGTAACTAAGAATTTGTTCTTAGCTGACTTGCCTAGTTAAATAAAAATAAATACAATTCCCTCTAATATGTGTATTTCTTGTGTTTCCCAGGACATCAGTGGCTGTGACACAGCCCCAGTGGATGGAGCCGAGTCTGGAGATGACTCCCTGGTCTACCTGTGTAGCGCCCTGTCCCGAGAGGACGGCATCTTCTCGTTCCCCTCACTGGCCAGCGGAGATTACACTGTGGTAAGATGGCCGCCACAACACACTTGTGTGGTTCACACTGCACTTATCCCATGGCAAATTAGCCCTGGGCTAAGAATATGCCTTTTGAAGACTACGTATTCAGCACATATCCCTCCCAGTTAATGTGTGTTGCTGAAATAGCACAGTTGGTGTTCTTATGTTGTCATTAATGTGTAAAATATACTTGGGATCTGGAGGGCTCTGTACAAAAATCTGGAGGGCTCTGTACAACAATCTGGAGGGCTCTGTACAACAATCTGGAAGGCTCTGTACAACAATCTGGAGGGCTCTGTACAACAATCTGGAGGGCTCTGTACAACAATCTGGAGGGCTCTGTACAACAATCTGGAGGGCTCTGTACAACAATCTGGAGGGCTCTGTACAACAATCTGGAGGGCTCTGTACAACAATCTGGAGGGCTCTGTACAACAATCTGGAGGGCTCTGTACAACAATCTGGAAGGCTCTGTACAACAATCTGGAGGGCTGTATATAAAAATGATGTACTTTGTCTGGTTTCTTGTCCTTCACTTTGACTATGTTGGACTAATTTGTCTGTGTTTCAGATTCCCTTCTACAGGGGAGAGAGGATCACATTTGATGTGGCGCCTTCCAGAATGGACTTCAGGGTTGAGCACAACAGCTTGAAACTGGAGGTAAGTTTACAGTGCTCCAGCTTTCTGCTTGACTGCTACTTATGGGTTAAAATCGTAGAGCATTTGCCTTTGTGTCATGTGATTAACAGTGGTTATAATACTGTACATGATCCTGGAGGTGTCGTGTGTTATGTTTTGTGTTTCTCTCTCTCTGTAGCCCATCTTCCGTGTCATGGGTTTCTCTGTGACCGGCAGGGTTCTCAACAGCCTGGAGGGGGACGGGGTACCTGACGCCACGGTAACCCTCAACAACCAGATCAAAGGTAACCATAGTGACATCCACCACCCCATTTCTCTTCTATTATCTGTCTTCAAATTCGTGGGAGAAATATCAGAGATGACATTGTTTGGTTAAAGTGGAGACATGCTATGTCCATTTGCGTTGGGATCGTCCTTCTGCCGAACCCTTTCCTTCTCTCTCCCTTTTCCTCCCTCTCTCTTTCTTCCCCTGTAACAGTTCTGACCAAAGAGGACGGCTCCTACCGCCTGGAGAATATGACCACCGGTACCTACACCCTCCGCACGCACAAGGACCTCATGTTTTTTGAGCCAATCACAGTGAAGATAGCTCCCAACACGCCTCAACTCCCTGACATCATCACTGCTGGGTGAGTTTTGACTTTCAATGTGTCCTATTGATGCCTCCATCTATAATCATAACATCTGACATAACAGCTACGTAGTTGTTCTGTTGAAGCATTATAAATTATAAATGTCATTCTCGTCCCCCTCTCCAGGTTCAGCGTGTGTGGTCAGATCGCTATCACCCGTCTGCCAGAGGGCCTGAAGCAGCAGGGGCGTTACAAGGTGACCCTCACTCCCCTGGGACAGGACAACACCGCCACCCGCACCACCGACTCAGACCAGCAGGGGGCCTTCTGCTTCTATGCCAAACCTGGAGACTACAGTGTTACCGTACGTTACAGAAATACAGCTTGTTCTGACTATGAGATGAATTGGTGGCTTTTGAATTTTGGTGGCTTTGGTTGTATTGAGCGAAGTTGCCCTTATGCCCATATCTAGGATCAGCGTAGCTGCTCTGAATCATATCCCTATAAGGGTGAAGAAAGCATACTAAAGTGATCTATGATCAGTGTCTATGGGCAACTTCATCCTTCTTCCAGTCCTATTTACGTGAGGTCAGCTCTTAGGGATGTTACCCTCAAAATACAACCAAACAGGATTTTTCCATTTACCTTGGCTGTACTTAGGCTAACGTTTCATCCTGTCTTCCATCCTTCCCTGCAGGTGTCTCTTCCTGAGGCGGAGGTAAAGGCTGGCCTGGCCCTGCAGCCTGCTGCTCTGGAGGTCTCCCTGGTGGACAGGCCCCTCTCCGACCTCCTCTTCACCCAGTTCATGGCCTCCGTCTCGGGCAGGGTCTACTGTCTGGGTAAGCCTGCCCTGGAGCTCTCTCCCATTAGTCTATGACTCACTCTGAACATTTCCTGTTTAGATGTCAAGTAGGAATAATTCAAGGTTAACAATAACCCCTTAGGGAGAAGTAACTCTTATTCAACAGGGAACAGTAGGGCGCATTTTCTGTTGAATGAAAACAGTCATGGTTAAAAGTGCTTTTCTATTAGACAGACTGAGTGTGTTTTGATGCCTAACTGGGTCATTGTCAGGACAAACGCTGAAAACAGTCCATCTGAATACTCTATTAGTCCTAGCATTCTCGTTAGAAAGCTAATCAGCGACGGTCTCATTTTCACGGCTTTACCACTTTGAATAACCTTTGACCTCTTGACCCCCAGCGAACTGTGATGACCTGTCGGTGACCCTGCAGCCGGTGAGTCGTCAGGGGGAGAGGAGGAGCATGCTCCTCTCAGGGAGTGGTGACACCTTGGAAATCTCCTTCGACAACGTTCTGCCTGGCAAATACAAAGGTACGGACCTCCTGGGTCATGTTCATTGGGGCAAAAGGTATATTAAAAAAAATGTATTTTTGGACAAGATCTTTTTAGTAGCTCCTCGTTTCGTTCAGTTTTCTTCCCTTAAGTGTCTACTGAACAAGTATGTTATAGGATGGTCAATGTTGTAAGAGAATAAATCCATACACTAAAGCCAGGCTGTACTCCAGTCTCTCAGGCTAGGTTATGTATGTCTTGTCCTTATGTCAATATTGTAGCAATGTCTCACTTTCTGACGCTCTGCTCTCCTCCCTCCCAGTGAGTATCTCCCATGAGGAGTGGTGCTGGAAGCTCAAGTCAGTGGAGGTGGAGGTGCTGGACTCTGACGTGCTGGGAGTAGAGCTCAGACAGATAGGCTACATCCTCCGCTGCTCCCTGTCCCACGCCATCACCCTGGTCAGTAGTAACACAGGGGAGGGCTGTGTGTAGGGGACAGAGAGACTGTGTCTTTAGGTTTGTTCATATTCATGTAGTTGTGTGTATTTCTGTTTGTGCTTGTTATACATACTTTAGGCCGTGTAGTGTATGTGGATACCTCTTTAAATCAGTGGATTTGGCTATTTCAGCCATACCCGTTGCTGACCGGTGTATAAAATCGAGCACACAGCCATGCAGTCTCCATAGACAAACTTTGGCCTTATTGAAGAGCTCAGTGACTTTCAACGTGGCACCGTCATACGATGCCACCTTTCCAACAAGTCAGTTTGTCCAAATCTGTCCTGCTAGAGCTGCCCCGGTCAACTGTAACATGCTGACCACACCGCCCACGTCGTGTGCGTTGCAATATATATATATATATATATATATACACACGTTATTCAATCATTGCACCCATGATGCTTGCGAGCATCAACGAGCGTCTGCATAGCCAGGTGCTAAAATAGAACTTGTTTTTTTTTGTGAAGCTTGACGTGCTGCAAGTCCCGCCTCTCCCATCTCCTCATTGGTTTTTAGGAGCATATACCCACATGGGTGATTGAAAGTTTAACTGAGGTCCACACTCCAGTCCAGTTTGTGGTGGTAATGCACCTTAAAGTTGGTTGCCAGCTGCCATATAAAGTCTGAAGAAGAAGCCTGGGGAGATCGGTTTACCCTTTTATCTGTGGATTAATTGTCGGAGTAGAGGACCTTGTGTGTTTTAAGTAAAATTACAACCCAATGTTTATATCCCAGGAGAAATTAGCTAGCAACAACAAGCTAGCTAGCTAAATTGCCATGAATGTTTCATGTGTTTCGACCTGTCCCCAAATTAATCTAGTTGGTTCAGAGATTGTTTTGATATTTCAACCTGCATATCCTTATCGTGTCTGGTGTGGATGGACAAAATCAACATGTGTGCACTCGGTCTAGTCCGCATGGAAGTCCTGTTACTGTGAAGTGGATAGGTCTAGGAGCAACAACGGCTCTGACACAAAGTGGTAGGCCACACAAGCTCACAGAACAAGACCGCAGAGTCCTGATGCATGTAGCCCTTTAAATCTGTCCTCGGTTTAAGCACTCACTACCGAGTTCCAAACTGCCTCTGGAAGCAACGTCAGCACAATAAACTGTTTGTCGGGAGCTTCATGAATTGGGTTTCCATGGCCGAGCAGCCACACACAAGCCTAAGATCTGCATGTGCAATGACGAGAGACGGCTGGAGTGGTGTAAAGCTCGCCACAATTGGCCTTTTGGAGCAGTGGAAACGCGTTCTCTGGAGCGATAAATCACGCTTCAACATCAGTGCCCGACGACCTCACTATTGCTCTTGTGGCAGAATGGAAGCAAGTCCAGCAGCAATGTTCCAACATCTAGTGGAAAGCATTCCCAGAAGAGTTGGAAGGCTTTTTGTAGTAGCAATTGGTGGACCAACTCCATATTAATGCCCATGATTTTGGAATGAGATGTTCGACGAGCAGCTGTCCACATACTGTTGGACAGCTGCTCTGATAAGAAGAGTATGAGTGAATTGCTGAGCATAATGGTCCTTTAAATAGCTCATATTACATAATCGTGGTTGCTGTGGTGAAAGTCTAAATGAGTGTCTCTGTATCTTGGCAGGAGTTCTTTCAGGACGGCAGCAAGCCTGAGAACGTTGGCGTCTATAACCTCTCCAAGGGGGTCAACCGCTTCTGTCTCTCCAAGCCTGGTGGGAGAAACTCCTCTTCTTTTCACTTGTCTTCGATTCTCTTCAATATCCTTACTGAAAGACCTCTCTTTGGAAAATAAAATGCGTCTTCATGAGACTAACCTAGGTTAATGTAGGTTACCGGTAGATACATGAGTCAAATATTTATGCTTATTAATCATCTAATCTTGCTTTTGCCAGGTGTGTACAAAGTGACTCCTCGATCTTGCCACCAATTCGAACAGGACTATTATACCTACGACACGTAAGGGTGTTCTATTGGATCCATTTCTATGTTTTCCTTTTAAATAGCCACACCAAAGTGAATGACTCTACTTGTCTAAATGTCTCCTTCAGGTCAGCCCCCACTATCCTGACCCTGACTGCAGTGAGACATCACATGACTGGCCTAATCACCACTGATAAGATCCTAGATGTCACAGTCACCATAAAGTTAGTGCCCGTCACCTCTATAGACCTGCTATCACTCTACCATGTCCAAACAACCAGGCAAAATGTGGACTGATGGCATTGTCCTTGTTTGTAAGATGAATATCTGAGATTGTGTGTAAGATTTGCTGAGCAGTACTGTATACAGAATATACATTTAACTCAAAGGGGTGAATCTGTGTGCATAATTTGATTCAACCACCTATTTACATAGAACAGTACAATGTACATGATTCATAAAAAGGTTGGAGATTTACATGCATTTCCAGAATTAGGGTTTAAACATGAATTACTTGATTGTTTTTCTAAATATGACAACAACAACAAAAAGTATTATCACTGTGTTCCTCCTGTAGGTCGTCCATAGTCTGGTCCTGCTGTATTAACCTAAACACTGTTTATGTGTCCTCCATCAGATCCTCCATAGAGTCTGAGCCAGCTCTGGTCCTAGGCCCTCTGAGAAGCCTGGAGGAGCAGAGACAGGAGCAGCAGCTGCAGGAGATCGAGCTGCGGCGCCAGGAGAGGGAGAGACGTGCCCAAGAGGCTGAGGATGGCGGTGACAGCCAGCCCCCCATCCAAGAGAGAGCTGATGAGCTCATCAGCCCCTTTCACTACGAATTTTCTTACTGGGCCAGGGCTGGGGAGAGGATCACTGTGACTCCCTCCTCCAAGGAGCTGCTCTTCTATCCGCCGGAGATTGAGGCTACTATCACTGGAGGTCAGAGTTCACTTCCTTGTTATCCTCTTCTTTTGTGTTATGTTATTGTGTGTGTGTGTGTTTGTTCTGTGGTGTCTGTCTGCATATCTCTCTGTGTAGTGGAAATTCTAACCAAAAAGGAAGAGCGACTGTAGATTCTTCAAACAACAATTCTATTTAATAAGATTAGCAAAAAAATGGATCAGTCAACAATCCACACAACAGTGCAGAGTTAAAAGCCCAACGAACAGAGTTGGCTCTCTGCTGTTATAGAAAGTACAACCTCTTGTCTACATGGCAGTTTAGCAGATGTGTGTAAACAGGGGTGGAACATAGTGTGTACAAGGCGATGGGTTTGTCTGTGCAGATTTTAAGATGGCTCGAGGTTGATAGCTCAAGGGCTCAATCATCTAACTGCATTTATCACAGCTCACAGATAGTAAAAACACGGGATGTCTCACATGCTGGGGTCGCACCCAAACGGATCTTAGCTATACGCCCAGTCTTGTGACTAAGTCACACGAAGACACATTTGTATCAGGTTAGAAAGAAAAAAAACACTTATAGCAGGATACAATTCTCTTAAGTAGTATCACACGGGATAGCATAACTCACTGAGTCATTTTCCACCACAGGTGTATAACCTGTTTTTGTCTCTCTATATTTATATATGGTAACTCCCTATTCTCTGCCCCTACCAGAACCCATCCACAGAGATCTGACCAGGGCGTGTGGTGGACATCACCGGCCATGAAGCTCTGTCTGTCTCTATATTTATATATGGTAACTCCCTATTCTCTGCCCCTACCAGAACCCATCCACAGAGATCTGACCAGGGCGTGTGGTGGACATCACTGGCCATGAAGCTCTGTCTGTCTCTATATTTATATATGGTAACTCCCTATTCTCTGCCCCTACCAGAACCCATCCACAGAGATCTGACCAGGGCGTGTGGTGGACATCACTGGCCATGAAGCTCTGTCTGTCTCTATATTTATATATGGTAACTCCCTATTCTCTGCCCCTACCAGAACCCATCCACAGAGATCTGACCAGGGCGTGTGGTGGACATCACCGGCCATGAAGCTCTGTCTGTCTCTATATTTATATATGGTAACTCCCTATTCTCTGCCCCTACCAGAACCCATCCACAGAGATCTGTCCAGGGCGTATGGTGGACATCACTGGCCA
Organism: Oncorhynchus nerka; assembly: GCF_034236695.1. Classification (NCBI taxonomy): domain Eukaryota; kingdom Metazoa; phylum Chordata; class Actinopteri; order Salmoniformes; family Salmonidae; genus Oncorhynchus; species Oncorhynchus nerka. The sequence goes on along the minus strand of NC_088416.1, from coordinate 1,354,353 downwards.
TGAAGCTCTGTCTGTCTCTATATTTATATATGGTAACTCCCTATTCTCTGCCCCTACCAGAACCCATCCACAGAGATCTGACCAGGGCGTGTGGTGGACATCACCGGCCATGAAGCTCTGTCTGTCTCTATATTTATATATGGTAACTCCCTATTCTCTGCCCCTACCAGAACCCATCCACAGAGATCTGACCAGGGCGTGTGGTGGACATCACCGGCCATGAAGCTCTGTCTGTCTCTATATTTATATATGGTAACTCCCTATTCTCTGCCCCTACCAGAACCCATCCACAGAGATCTGACCAGGGCGTGTGGTGGACATCACCGGCCATGAAGCTCTGTCTGTCTCTATATTTATATATTGTAACTCCCTATTCTCTGCCCCTACCAGAACCCATCCACAGAGATCTGACCAGGGCGTATGGTGGACATCACTGGCCATGAAGCTCTGTCTGTCTCTATATTTATATATGGTAACTCCCTATTCTCTGCCCCTACCAGAACCCATCCACAGAGATCTGACCAGGGCGTGTGGTGGACATCACTGGCCATGAAGCTCTGTCTGTCTCTATATTTATATATGGTAACTCCCTATTCTCTGCCCCTACCAGAACCCATCCACAGAGATCTAACCAGGGCGTGTGGTGGACATCACCGGCCATGAAGCTCTGTCTGTGTCCAGCGGTAATCTATATGCCTTCTCTTATTCTGTCCCCTTCTCACAGAGTCTTGTCCAGGGCGTGTGGTGGACATCGCAGGGCGCGCTGGTCTGTTCCTGGAGGGCCAAGTGACTCCAGAACTGCAGGGGGTGGAGATCTCCATCACCGAGAGAGGAGCCAAGGCCCCCCTCGTCACCGTCGCCACCAACGAGAACGGGGCTTACAGGTATACATGACTATCCCCTAACCATAACCTCAGTCACTGCTGAGTTAGCCATAAGGCTGGGGTTGCTTGTTGAAATCATGCCCTTGTTGTTGTTTTTTTAACAATACATTTGACCACTTTGCATCTTAATCTATCCACTTGAAATGTCCACCATGTTACATATTTATTGCTTTATATTAGTTTCAGGCAGGTTTTCTCATGGTGTTTGATAAATGCTCCTTGATTGTGACATTTGTCAGAAACGTACATTAACACAAGTCAATCTAAAAAAAAATTATATTGGTTTGTCTCCCTCCCCAGTGTTGGTCCCCTGCACAGTGACCGTCACTATGACGTCAGTGCCAGTAAGGAGGGCTTCATCCTCAGCACTGTAGAGGGAACCCAGGGAGACTTCAAGGCCTTCGCCCTGGCTGGAGTCACCTTCAAGGTACAGAACACATACTACTAGCTAGCTCAGTGGAAAGAACAGGCCTTTTATTAGCTTTTGTCTTGTTGGCAAAACAGTTTTTTGTTTAATTAGTAACATTATCCCTCCTTCGGTAGGGTGAGGGTTGTTTAATAAATAGTTGATGAGTCTGTTCTGCGAATATATTGCCATTCAACAGTGTTCTTTTGGAATTTTGCCTTGGTGTCGAACTGCAACTTAAATATAGTTTTGGCTGCGGCAGGGTTTGTATAGTCTTATACAGTGTGTTCATTGTCATATCTCCTATTTCTCTCTGTGTGTCGTAGATCAAGTCAGAGGATGGTCACGCTCTGTCTGGAGTTCTGCTGTCTCTCAGTGGAGGATCGTTCAGATCCAACCTGCTCACCCAGGACACTGGTGTCCTCACCTTCAACAACTTGGTAAGGACCTTGATGTTGACTGAACTCAACACCTACTTCATCCCTGTATTATCCTCCTCCTGAATGATTGACTATTAAGCACACCGGGCTACTAGGTGGAAGTCTATATTCTGTGTGATGTGAACTGATGCTGATTGGATTGGTGCAGCAACACTGCAGGGGGCATTTATTGATTGCATCTCTTCTGTTCTTCCTTTCTATCCCTCCATCCCAACCCCTCAGAGCCCAGGCCAGTACTACTTCAAGCCCATGATGAAGGAGTTCAGGTTTGAGCCAGCCTCTCAGATGATCACCGTCGAGGAGGGACAGAACCTCAGCATCGACATCACCGGCTTCAAAACCGCATACAGGTACTAGAAACGGGCCAATCAAATCCATCTTTATCTATGTAGCACTTTTCATAGAAAGTGAGTGAAACCCAATGAGCTTTGAACTAATTGCAAAAATGTACTAAACAAGGCAGAATTATGTTCAATCCCCCCCTCCTCCAAACCATCATTAGCCACTTATTTTTATTGTAACAAATCTTATTCAGGCATGTTCTTGCTGACTTACTTGACAAGGAGCGTAACAGTCCCATCCCCAAAATGTCAGTGTGTGTGTGTAATTATTTGTCTGTGTCCTATCGATCCCCAAAATGGCTGCCTGTCTGACCAGTTTCCTGGTTTACTGCCTCCTTTCTAGCTGCTACGGGGCAGTTCAGTCCCTGAGTGGAGATGCTGAGAGGGACGTGTCAGTGGAGGCAGTGGGACAGGCAGAATGTAGTATCTACAGCGAGGACACAGTCACTGACGAGGAGGGACGCTTCAGGCTCAGGGGCCTGCTGGTGAGTCGGGCCTTTTTGAGGCTTCATAAGAGCCACATAAAACAGTTATAAAGCCTGTATACAAGCATGTAAAATAGTTATGAAGCCTACATAGACATAACAGATACAATACATTTGTAAGAGTTACTTTGTGGAAATGGGGCCTGTGGCAATATCTAATAGCTCTGCTATTATTTTTGTGTTGCTAACTTTGAGCTTCTCTCACAGCCTGGCTGTAGATACCTGATCCAGCTGAGAGCACAGGGCAACGACCACATCGAGAGAGCCCTCCCTCAGCACCGCTCCATAGAGGTTGGGAGCACCGACATCGTGGGAGTCAACATCATCGCCTTCAGGCAGATCAACCAGTTTGACCTGAGTGGGAACATCATCACCTCATCAGAACATCTACCCACCCTCTCTGTAAGATCCCCTCACTACAATACCTGTAAAACCTCACCAGAACACCTGCCCACCCTCTCTGTAAGATCCCCTCACTACAATACCTGTAAAACCTCACCAGAACACCTGCCCACCCTCTCTGTAAGATCCCCTCACTACAATACCCGTAAAACCTCACCAGAACACCTGCCCACCCTCTCTGTAAGATCCCCTCACTACAATACCCATAAAACCTCACCAGAACACCTGCTTACCCTCTCTGTAAGATCCCCTCACTACAATACCTGTAAAACCTCACCAGAACACCTGCCCACCCTCTCTGTAAGATCCCCTCACTACAATACCTGTAAAACCTCACCAGAACACCTGCCCACCCTCTCTGTAACATCACCTCACTACAATACCTGTAAAACCTCACCAGAACACCTGCCCACCCTCTCTGTAAGATCCCCTCACTACAATACCCATAAAACCTCACCAGAACACCTGCCCACCCTCTCTGTAAGATCCCCTCACTACAATACCCATAAAACCTCACCAGAACACCTGCCCACCCTCTCTGTAAGATCCCCTCACTACAATACCCAGAACACCTGCCCACCCTCTCTGTAAGAAAACCCATAAAACCTCACCAGAACACCTGCCCACCCTCTCTGTAAGATCCCCTCACTACAATACCCATAAAACCTCACCAGAACACCTCACCCTCTCTGTAAGATCCCCTCAACACATAAAACCTCACCAGAACACCTGCCCACCCTCTCTGTAAGATCCCCTCCCTCACCTCACAATACCCACCCTCTCTGTAAAACCTCACCCAAAACACCTGCCCACCCTCTCTGTAAGATCCCCTCACTACAATACCCATAAAACCTCACCAGAACACCTGCCCACCCTCTCTGTAAGATCACCCTCACTCACCAGAACAATACCCATAAAACCTCACCAGAACACCTGCCCACCCCCACCCTCTCTGTAAGATCCCCTCACTACAATACCCATAACCTCACCAGAACACCTACCCACCCTCTCTAAGATCCCTCACTACAATACCCATAAAAACCTCACCAGAACACTACAATACCCATAAAACCTCACCAGAACACCTGCCCACCCTCTCTGTAAGATCCCCTCACTACAATACCCATAAAACCTCACCAGAACACCTGCCCACCCTCTCTGTAAGATCCCCTCACTACAATACCCATAAAACCTCACCAGAACACCTGCCTACCCTCTCTGTAAGATCCCCTCACTACAATACCCATAAAACCTCACCAGAACACCTGCCCACCCTCTCTGTAAGATCCCCTCACTACAATACCCATAAAACCTCACCAGAACACCTGCCCACCCTCTCTGTAAGATCACTACAATACCCATAAAACCTCACCAGAGCACCCATAACACTCCCGTAAACCTCACCAGAACACCTGCCCATCTCTGTAAGATCCCCCAAAAATATTTCTCTGTAAGATCACTACAATACCCATAACATCACCTCATAACTACCTATCTCAATCCCAAAAATATTTTCAACGTGCCATAAGGAACTAATTCGTAGATGAAGCCAAAATATATCTGTTTGATGTAATGTTGTGACTGTGTGATGCCACTTTGAGCAACACCTTTATGTGCTCCATACATAGAGGACTAATGCTAAAACGAGTTATATCCATCTAGAGTCCTCTATTTAATTCTATGGCTCCATATAATTGTATTTCTCCTCCTGTCCCATGCAGGTGAAGCTGTATAAGAGTGACAACCTTGACAACCCCATCAACAGTGTGTCTTTGGGACAGTCCCTCTTCTTTCACTTCCCGCCTCTGGACAGGGATGGAGAGGTATGGACCTGCTACAGAAATGTGCTATCATTCAGTGTTTAAGGCGGGCTAGAAATGTGCTATCATTCAGTATGTAAGGTGGTATAAGGCGGGCTAGAAATGTGCTATCATTCAGTATGTAAGGTGGTATGAGGCGGGCTAGAAATGTGCTATCATTCAGTATGTAAGGTGGTATGAGGCGCTATCATAGAAATGTGCTATCATTCAGTATGTAAGGTGGTATGAGGCGGGCTAGAAATGTGCTATCATTCAGTATGTAAGGTGGTATGAGGCGGGCTAGAAATGTGCTATCATTCAGTATGTAAGGTGGTATGAGGCGGGCTAGAAATGTGCTATCATTCAGTATGTAAGGTGGTATGAGGCGGGCTAGAAATGTGCTATCATTCAGTATGTAAGGTGGTATGAGGCGGGCTAGAAATGTGTGTTGCTGATAGCCAAGGAAGCATCATTACTGCCTTCCTGAGACCTGAAGCACTGCTGTACCCAACCCAGAAATGGCTCTTCTGGGTCAGTGATATTACTTCAATCAAATCACAACTTATTTAAATTATATTTTACAAAGTCGTAATACACTTCCCAGAAAATAAATCTAAATAATAACAATATTTTATCAATTAAAGCAGAAGCCAACAGAGAATTCAAGAATAAAATGAATCTGTTTATTTAGGGATTGTCAGTTTAACAACATATAGAAATAGATTTTCTTAATTAAGTTGTTGTTTTTGAAGATATAACAGTCAATTGTAAAGGTCTTCACTCTATGAAAATTCACTATATATTTTTTTCTTAGAGTAATACCAGCTCAGATTTCATCATGTGATACATTCATCTACAGTGTAGATGAATGTATCTATAGAGAAATAACTTTTTTTGTGTATAGAAAAGACTTGGGTGGCCGCCTAAGTGTGTTTTCGGGCCGCCTATGTCCAAAAAATTATAAGTACTTTTCAGGATGGAAAAACGTTTTCGGTGTAAACTTTAACGACTTAAACCAGATATTAAGTATGTAGAAAAGATAATGGACCATTGTATTTTTATAACATAATCTTTGAGAACTAACAATCACCAAAATAAAAGCTAGGCAGTCGGGGAGAATCTAAAATTCAAAAAATTAAGACTTGAAGAGTATTTTTGATGACGCATGGGGCCCCCATTCATTTTGTTGTGACGTTTGATTCACTCCATTTTAAAACGGCTACATTTCACTGCCAACAACACGAGGGCCTCTAAAATGTTGGTTGGTGACCACACCATTGGTCACACCCCCCACCGAACCCACCACCTAAGCCCCATTTGGATCCAGAAAAAAAACTTCATTACTTACTTTGCCATCTGTAGTATAGAAGTCAAACTTCACTACTGTGTCTTTACAAACCCATCACAAGCATATTATGGCTCAACTATACTGAACAAAATATAAACGCAACATGTAAAGTGTTGGTCCCGTGTTTCATGACCTGAAATAATAGAGACCCCAAAATGTTCACATACGCACAAATAGCTTATTTTGTTCACATTTTTTGCACAAATGTATTTATATCCCTGTTGGTAAACATTTCTCCTTTGCCAAGATAATCCATCAACCTGACAGGTGTGGCAGATCAAGAAGCTGATTAAACAGCATGATCATTAGGCGTGTGTGTGTGTGTGTGTGTGTGGTGTGTGTGTGTGTGTGTGTGTGCGCGCGCCTGTTGTCAGTGCTGTGCCGTCAACCCATTTCTAGGGCCCTTCCGTCTCTCCGTCAGACCAATCCAGATGCATTTGTTAAATGTAGTGAGAACTACCTGTTCCTCTTGGCTGTTTATGATCACCAGGTCTGCTTTTCTCGCCAGACAGTCACGTCAGCTCTCATTCCAGGATGTCTGTTCGGTCGTGATGTGGTAACAGCGGCAGGCTTTTATAAATGTCTCTCTCCCAGCCAGTAGGAGAAGACCCAGCAGCCCCAGACACGCTGTAGCAACAACAAAGGGTCTCCTCCATGAGCTCTCAGAACCTGAGAGTTCAGGTTGTGGTGTGCTCCCTGGGGTAGCATCCTCAGTCTCTGTTCTCAAGTCAAGACACGTGTCTCGAGTTTCATAATTGCGCTGTCGAAATACCTCTTCACAGGCGTCGGCTCCATTACCAAACAGGTCTTCTGAGTGTTCAGGCTGTGGTGGGTTCCATTGGGTCACTGCATCCTCAGTTCGGAGGCATGTCTGGAGTTTCATAGTAGGGCTGTTCGTAGACATCGTCATAGATGTCAGCCCCATTATCTTCATTGGTAAAAGTGTCCCGGGACATCTCCATGGTCTACTGCTGTCTCTGTATGTGAGCTGTCAAGTGAGTCCAGTCTGGGACTTGCTATTTGTGACCATGGAGATGGAACTGACATACCAGGAAGATGTAGATGGAGGGAAAATGGAAAACAAAGGCTAGCTGTAACATAATTTAAATATCATCTGTGTCAGCGCCAAGCAAATTCAGGGAGTTTCCAGAACTCCTGCTCCTTCCTTTTCACCTTTCTGCAGATGTGTACCCTCTGTTTACTCCCAAATATACGCTATATCACCAAAGATATGTGGACACCTTCTTGTCAAACATCTCATTCCAAAAGCATGAGCATTAATATGGAGTTGGTCCTCCCTTTGCTGCTACAACAGCCTCCACTCTTCTGGGAAGGCCTTCCACTAGATGTTGGAACATTGCTGCAGGGACTTGCTTCCATCCAAACACAAGCATTAGTGAGGTGGGCGAATAGGCCTGGCTCCCAGTCGACGTTCCAATTCATCCCAGAGGCCAGGGCTCTATGCAGGCCAGTCAAGTTTTCTGTATGGGCCTCGCTTTGTGCACAGGGGCATTGTCATGCTGAAACAGGAAAGGACCTTCCCCAAACTGTTGCCACAAATTTGAAAGCACAGAATAGTCTAGAACGTCATTGTATGCTGTAGCGTTAAGATTTTCCTTCAATAGAACTAAGGGGCCTATCCAGAACCATGAAAAACATCCCCAGACCATTATTCCTCCTCCACCAAACTTTACAGATGGCATTCTGCATTGGGGCAGGTAGTGTTCTCTTGGCATCCGCCAAACCCAGATTCATCCTCCGTACTGCCAGATGGTGAAGCGTGATTCATCACTCCAGAGAACATGTTTCCACTGCTCCAGAGTCCAATTGTGGCGAGCTTTAAATCACTCCAGCCGACGTTCGGCATTGCGCATGGAGATTTTAGGATTGTGTGCGGCTGCTCAGTCATGGAAACCCATTTCATGACTCTCCCGACGAACAGTTATTGTGCTGACTTGGCGGTCCTGTTCTGTAAGCTTGTGTAGCCTACCACTTCATGTCTGAGCCGTTGTTGCTCCTAGACATTTCCACTTCACAATAACATCACTTAGTTGTCCAGGGCAGCTCTAGCAGGGCAGAAAGTTGACGAACTGACTTGTTTGGAAAGGTGGCATTCTGTGATGGGTTCTTCAGTAAGGCTAATCTCTGGCCTATGTTTGTCTATGGAGATTGAATGGCTCTGTGTTCTATTTTATACACCTGTCAGCAGCGGGTGTGGCTGAAATAGCCACCCAAGCAAAACCTGCTGATTTAGAATGTCTTGTGTAAATTGTTCTTTCAACCAGCAACTATCAGAACATTTCACTGCTCACATCTGTCACACTTATACAGTTTTAGTTTCATCAGCTGTTGTACAATATGATAGAAAACAGGATTTTGACAGCACTGGGCCTTTAATGGTTGCTATTCGCCTGATAATAGAAAGTAGTATAGGTTTATCCAGCGGCTCTGGGTCAGTGGAATTAATATTAATGTCATCACCATAAATCTACTTTTTGTTGTGTGTCCTCCCCCCCAATACAGACCTATGTGTTGATTCTGCACTCCACACTGTCTCGCTCCCAGTACGACTTCTCTCTGCCCCAAGTCTCCTTCACCTCTACAGGCTACCATAAGCACATCACTTTGACCTTCAACCCCAATGTAAGTACACAGTACCTACTCCGCCAGGGCTGAATCCTCCAGCTAGAAGTTCTCCACAGCCACAGATCTAAGATCAGCTTACCCTGTCCACATTCTAACCTTATCCATGATGTGGGTAAAGCACAAAACAGATCAGCGTCTACAGGCAACTTCATCCTAGTTCATCCTACAACTAATGTAATACATTTAGAATATTCTCATTACAGTGATAAATAAAAGCCTGCGTTATGTTTCTTCTGAATAATGAATGAGAACCCAATGTGATGTTCTTCATCACAGCGTAAAGTTCCTGACCAGGACGTAGCCCAGGGCTCCTACATAGCTCTACCCCTCACTCTACTGCTCCTGCTGGCAGCCTACAACCATGAGAAGGTACACTGCCTCCACTCCTATTGCATAGCCATGTATCATGTATTCAATGTGCTGTAATTGAGTGGTCTGGTAAATGTTCAAGCAGACCTCCTATTGCATAAGTATGTATGTATAAATGTATCTGTGTGTGTGTGTGTGTGTGTGTAGAATCTTCATGGCATTTCAGTACACGGAAGACAGTATAAAGTGTCACCTCACCCTTTTTTAACGCCCTGTCTCTCCCCAGGTGATCCCCCTGCTACTGCAGCTGGTGAGCCGTCTGCAGGGGGTGCGTAGCCTGAGCCAGGCCGGTGGGGACAACGCTGCCCTGGACGAGGCCAAACGCCAGGCCAAGAGACAGAAGACCCGACGCACATGATCCACAGACCTAACATCTAGCATGTAAACTACCCCAACAGGAACCACAGACATGCTGTGTCTGAAATGCCACCTTGTTCCATGTATAGTGCACTACTTTTGACCAGAACCCTATGAGAGTAGTGCACTATGTAGGGGATAGGGCCATTTCATTCGCAGCCATACTGTACAATAGCATACTTTACCGTACTATACCCATAGCCAACCAGGCTCTGCATGGGTTCTATGGAAGACTGGCTGTGTAGTTCTGTTTTGTGGGACTCCTTCGTTTTATACAACACTCACTCATCAGAAATATTAAGAAGAATTAATTTTGTCGATATGTATATGAGCCATTGTTGCTTTTTTTTACATTTGTAATGAATGAATTGTCAATTGAGAGAAAAACAACAACTGGAGGTCTTAAGGGAGGTGGTTATGTCAATGTGGGTTCCATGGGGATTTTGGGGTTCAGGGTCACGCTTTGTGGTAACGATGCATCATGAAAGCTTTATAACTCGTTATAAAAGTGACAAACCGTTCATGACAAGTAATTTACTATGACGTGCAATGGCATTCATTTTAATCACAACCAATTCAGCCAACTCTTCAAGTCACTGCATGTGTCATAAGGAGGGCCAGGAGTTTGTTTTCCTGACCACATGACCTGACCACATGTTGGACTATAAATGGTTCCTGGTCAGATCACATGGTCTGAATAAACTCCTGGCTCTAGTATGGAATGGTTTGTCATAATGGTCCTGAATTGTTATGTTTCTATAATGGGTTCGACAGGCTGTGGTGGATTTTATGTGTTGGTCTGTCAGTTTGCTCAGGGAGAGTGGGTGGGTTGAGGGTGGAGGGGGGGGTCTAAGGGTTTGGAAGGGTTAGGGTTAATCATTACAGTAACAAGATAAGAAAATAAGATTTCGGGTAGGGAGCTGTAGGGGTATAACTTTTTGTTAGTGATAATTATTAATTTATTAACATTTTATTTGTCTGATGTGAATGATGAGCAGTTTGGTAGCAAATTTATTTTATGGTGTGTTTGTGTTTTTGAGAAAATAAACAGTCAGATTTCATGGTATGCAAGCTATCTGAAGGCAACGGCAACCAGTGTAAATGTATCAGACAAGTATCTACTACGTACGAGGAGATATTTCCTCAACCAATTCCGGGACGAATCCTAACTTTCACTTTAAAAGTCAAATCTTTACAGGTTTTCCCATTGACATCATTGCATGACTAAGTGAAAATTCACTTGTAAGTTAGGATTTGCAGTACAATGTTTGTCTTGACCTCACGTTGCCTTAAGCTAAAATAAAATATGTGATCATAAATAATTACTGAAGAAAATGTCATTGGTTCATCCAAGTTTCTACTCGTGGTAATATTAATGCTGAATGTGAAATGGAACCACCTGAACCAATCTCTTTTTGTACATGGTACGCTATTCTCCTGTTCTTCTTAGTTAGTTATGGCCAATTTTAAAGAAAAAGATGAACAGGCCAATGGCTATTTACTGAGTTGAAACATATTCCAATTAGGTTATGGTTGCCGGAGAGAGTCGGGTTGAAGAGACTGATCTGTGTGAAATTAATGATAAATAAAATCTGACATTGAAAAATGTGCTCCTATTTGGCTCAGTTTGTAGAGCTGTGTGCAACTGTCCTGGGTTCGATTCCCCCTGGAGCCATGCAACAAATGTATGTTGCTTTGGATAGAAGCGACTGCTAACGGTTAGAGCGTTGGGCCACTAACCAAAAGGTTGCTGGGTCGAATACCGTAGCTGACAAGATGAAAAATCTGTCGATGTGCCCTTAAGCAAGGTACTTAATTTGCCTCAGGGGGCACCGTACTATTATGTCTGACCCCGTAAAACGACACATTTCACTGCACCTACCAAGTTGTTGTATACCCTGAGTGTACAAAACATTAGGAACATCCTAATATTTAGTTGTTACCCTTTTTCCCTCAGAATAGCCCCAATGTTGTCGTAGCATGGACTCTACAAGGCGTCGAAAGGGTTCTACAGGGATGCTGGCCCATGTTGACTCCCAATGCTTCCCACAGTTGTGTCAAGTTGGCTGGATATCCTTTGGGTGGTGGAACCATTCTTGATAGACATGAGAAACTGTTGAGTGTGAACCCAGCTGCGTTGCTGTTCTTGACTCAAACCGGTAGCTTGGTACCTACTACCATACCCTGTTCAAAGGCACTTAAATATTTTGTCTTACCCATTTACCCTCTGAATGGCACACATGCAGTCCATGTCTCAATTGTTCCAAGGCTTAAAAATCTTTAATGAACCTGTTTCCTCCACTTTTACTACACTGATTGACAAGTGACATCAATAAGAGATCATAGCTTTCACCTGTCTGTCATGGAAAGATGTTCCTAATGCTTTGTACAACTCGTGGTGTTGTGTCATCACCTTGTCTCCGGGGGGCAGTGTTGGGTTAGGAAACGATTGATCGATACAGTCAGGGCTTCTTTTCTACGCTATGAGAATCATGTCCATTGTTGAGTTGTGTTTTCAAGTGGGCAGACGCAAGGACAAAAGTTCCAGGTGACCTTGGGTACTGTGTAATTACACATACACCTTATGATTTCATGCCATATGTGTGTTGTATTTATGTAAGCCTATGTCATGTACAGTGCCTTCAGAAAATGCAAGAAAGTATCCCCCTTGAATTTCTGCATTTTGTTGTTACATCCTGCATTTAAAATTGATTAAATGTCAAATTTGGGTCACTGGTTTACACACAATCGACCCATAATGTCGAAGTGGAATTGTGTTTTTAGGCAAGCATAAATAACTTCTGGAGTAAAAATGTGCTTAAGTCACATAATAAGTTGCATGGACTCACTGTGCAATAATAACTCAAATTTAATATGATTTTTGAATGACTACCCCATCTCTGTACCCCACACATACAATTATCTGCAAAGTCCTTCAACTGAGTAGTGAATTTCAAGCACAGATTCAACGAAAAAGACCAGTGAGCCTTTCCAAAGCCTCACACGGAATGGCACCTATGGGTAGATGGGTAAATATTAAGCAGACATTGAATATCACTTTGAGCATGTCCCAGTGACACGAGCCTACCAGACGAGATAAATAACTTTTCGAGGCAAGCAACACTGAAGCATGCATGAGAGCACCAGCTGTTCTGGACGACTGTGTGATCACGCTCTCCGTAGCCAATGTAAGACCTTTAAACAGGTCAACATTCACAAAGCCACAGGGTCAGACGGATTGCCAGGACGTGTACTCGGAGCATGCGCTGACCAACTGGAAAGTATCTTCACTGACATGTTTAACCTCTCCCTGAATGAGTCGAATACCCACATGTTTTAAGCAGACCACCATAGTCCCTGTGCCCAAGTACTCCAAAGTAACCTGCCTTAATAACTACCGACCCTGTTTGTAGCCGTGAAGTGCTTTGAAAGGGTGCTCATGGCTCACATCAACACCACCATCCAAGAAACCCTAGATCCACTCCAATTCGCATACCGCCCCAACAGATCCACAGATGACAATCTCTATTGCACTCCACACGTCCTTTCCCAACTGGACAAAAGGAACACCTACGTGAGAATGCTGTTCATTGACTACAGCTCAGTGTTCAACTCCACAGTGCCCACAAAGCTCATCACTAAGCTAAGGACCCTGGGACTAAACACCTCGCTCTGCAGCTGGATCCTGGACTTCCTGACGGGCCGCCCCCAGGTGGTAATGCAACAACACATCTGCCACGCTGATCCTCAACATGGGGGCCCCTCAGTGGTGCTTGTTTAGTCCCCTCCTGTACTCCCTGTTCACCAACGACTGTGTGGACAAGCACCACTCCAACACCATCATTAAGTTTGCCGACGAGACAACGGGGGAGGCCTGATCACCAACAACAATGAGACAGTCTATAGGGAGGAGGTCAGAAACCTGGCAGTGTGGTGTCAGGACAACAACCTCTCCCTCAATGTGAGCAAGACAAAGGAGCTGATTGTGGACTACAGGAAAAGGAGGGCCGAGCACGGCCCCATTCACATCGACAGGGCTGTAGTTGTGTCCACATCACCAACAAACGTTTATGGTTCAAACACACCAAGACAGTCTGGCAAAGGGCACTACGACACCTATTCTCCAACATGAGACTGAAAAGATTTGGCATGGGTCCTCAGATCCTCAAAACTCAAGTTCTACAGCTTCACCGTCGAGAGCATCCTGACTGGTTACATCAGTGCTTGGTATGGCAACTGCTCGGCATCCGACCGACCGCAAGGCGCTTCAGAAGGTCAGTATTTCACAGGGGCCAAGCTTCCTGCCATCCAGGACCTCTGTACGAGGCGATGTCAGAGGAAGGTCATAGACTCCAGTCACCCAAGTCATAGATTGTTCTCTCTGCTACCGCACGGGAAGCGGTACTGGAGCGCCAAGTCTAGGTCCAAGAGGCTCCTTAACACCCTTTACCCCTCACTGCTGAACAGCTAATCAAATGGCTACCCTGACTATTTGCATTCACCCTCTTTTTTACACTGCTGCTACTCACTGTTTATCATCTATGTATAGTCACTTTACCCTTAACTACATGTACATATTACCTCAATTACCTCGACTAACCCGTACCAACTCACGTTGACTCGGTGCCGATACCCCTTGTATATAGCCTCGTTATTATATATATTTTTTTACTTTAGTTTATTTAGCAAATATTTTCTTAGTCTTCTCTCTTGGTTAAGGGCTTGTAAATAAGCATTGTACGCTAAGGCTGTTGCATTCAGCGCATGTGACAAATCAAATTTGATTTGATTTCATCAATACACCCAGTCACTACAAAGATACAGGCGTCCTTCCTAACTCAGTTGACAGAGAGGAAGGAAACCACTCAGTGATTTCACCATGAGGCCAATGGTGACTTTAAACCAGTTACAGTTAAACGGCTGTGATAGGAGAAAACTGAGGATGGATCAACAACATTGAAGTTACTCTACAATACTAACCTAAATGACAGAGTGAAAAGAACAGGTACAGCATGTGTTCGTTCCATCCCCACCATGACCAGCCTTATCCCTGGACCCTGCACTGCTGACCTCTCCCTCAAGCTTACAGCTTCCCCACTGAGGGTAGAGCTGATAGCTCTCAGCCATCCAAAATGTTTCAAATGCTGTCAAAGCTTGCCCGGCCCAATGGAAACAATGGAATAGCCCCAGAAGTGCAAACCCAAACCCTGCCCATCTGTCACTCCAGGCAGGCTGGAGCAAATGCTAAGTCAACATACATCAACTATTTTGAATACTATTTGGACCCAGGTCTGTCTGATGGTCCTCAGCCTGTGAAAATGATGGCTGGTGTCTGAGAGCTCTCTCATTGCTACCCTACGTCCCAGTCTACATTCCAAATAGCATCTTATTCCTGATATAGTACACTACTTTTGATCAGAACCCATAGGGCACTGGTCAAAATAGTGCAATATGTAGGGAACAGGGTTCCCTTTGGGATGTAACTCCAGTCTGTAGGGCTGTAATGGATTTGGTGGATTAAACTGCTCTCCTCTCTGGACTACTGTAATTCCCCTCTGAAATACAGCCTATTAGTCACCATGGGCAACTCCACTCCCTCTCTGTCCCTCTGTGTCTCAACTGACATCATATTCCCTTTATAGTACACTACTTTTGACCCAGGGCCATAGCGCTCTGGTCAAAAGTAGTGCACTAAATAGGTATAGGCTGCTTTTTGGGGTGCAGACTCTGTGTGTCAGAGCAGGAGAGGAGATACAAACCATCCCTGGGTTAGTGCTGAGAGGAAGCATGCTGGTGGGAGCGGTGGGATCTGGTGATGTCATCGTATCATGTAAGTCTGCAGCAGCCCAGAGTAGGACACGAGCTAAACACTGTTTCAATTCTGCTATGGTTTTTATTACTTTAATTAACTATCAAATATCCTTGATGGAAAATTGCATGTTGTATATATTACATTTACATTTAAGTCATTTAGCAGACGCTCTTATCCAGAGCGACTTACAAATTGGTGCATTCACCTTATGACCTCCAGTGTTTACCTATTTCATTTTCATGCATTTATAGTGCTGAGAGGAAGCATGTTGGTGGGAGAGATGGGATCCGATGATGTCATCGTGCCATGGAAGTCCAGTTCTGTTCTGCACAGTGTGGTTTTATTACTCTGATTAAGCTATCAAATAGTCTGGGTGGATAACGACACTGCGTATTAAAGAAGAGTAGCATTTATCACCATTTGCTCTTCATCTATTTACGTATAGAATTGCATAATGGTGACACTTTTCAAATTGCACTGGGCCATTTTGAACATCTGTCTCTCCCATTACATCGTTGTTTTTGCCAAAGTGTTACATGACGTGCATGCCTCAGACGACCCCTACTCACACACGCACGCACGCACGCACACAGAGAAACCAGCCCTGTTTGCCTCAGACGACCGCTATACCCACTGCCAGCCAGCATTCGGTGCTCCGTCACACTCTGCCTCACACCCTCCTACACACACGCACGCGCACACACACACACACACACACACACACACACACACACACCACCTACTGCCATCCAAAACCTAGTCACCAGCTGCCTCTCTCTCTCTCTCTCTCTCTCTCTCTCTCTCTCTCTCTCTCTCTCTCTCTCTCTCTCACTGACTCACTCAGTCCCAGTCAGTCACAACACGTTCACCCAGACACAAGTCATCGCAGGGAAAAAGAGGGGGACACAAAACACAGTGACACATTAATACCAAACCAGACACCTGACGAGAGAGCCATGGAGAACTGAGTGGAGTGAAGTGGAGACATTAGTAGCATCCCAAATGGCACCCTGTTCCCTACAATAGCACTACGGGCTCTGGTCAGAAGTAGTGGACTATATAGGGAATAGGGTGCCATTTGGAATGAATATTAAATATTCATAGAAGGATGATGACAGACAGACATGACTTGTAGAGGGGGTTGATCTGGGAAGGAAGGGTAATGGTTATCACCAGCTGCCTCTGATATCGAGATGGCGCCGCTAGAGATGGTCGCCTCGCTTCAAGTCCTTAGGAAACTATCCAGTAATTCGTTTTTTTATGTATTATTTCTTACATTGTTAGCCCAGAAAATCTTAAGTGTTATTACACACAGCTGGGAAGAACTATTGGATATAAGAGCGACATCAATTTACCAACATTATGACCAGGAATATTTATTTCCCGAAGCGAATCCTTTGTTCGGACCTCCACCCTGGACATTGGATATAATCCCAGAGGCCGACCCAAAACAATGTCGTCGCCGCAGGAGAGGCAGAAGGAGCGGCAAGATTGTTTTGATCACATGGACTGGAAAATGTGAAATGGAGTCGCAATTCAATGGCCCAGGCACGAAACGTATGTGGCAGGGTCTACAGGCAATTGCGGACTACAAAAAGAAAACCAGCGACGTCACGGACACCGATGTCTTGCTTCCAGAAAAGCTAAACACCTCCTTTGCCCGCTTTGAGGATAATACAGTGCCACCGATGTGGCCCGCTACCAAGGACTGCGGGCCCCCCTCTCCTTAACTGTGGCCGAAGTGAGTAAGACATTTAAACGTGTTAACCCTCGCAAGGCTGCTGGCCCAGATGACATCCCTAGCCGCATCCTTAGAGCATGCACAGACCAGCTGGCTGGTGTGTTTACAGACATATTCAATCACTCCCTAACCCAGTCTGCTGTCCACACATGCTTCAAGATGGCCACCATTGTTCCTGTACCAAAGATGGCAAAGATAACTTCCGGTGCCGACAGAGATGGCCGCCTCGCTTCGCGTTCCTAGGAAACTATGCAGTATTTTGTTTTTTTACGTGTTGTTTCTAACATTGGTACCCCATGTATTCTTAGATTTCATTACATACAGTCGGGGGGAACTACTGAATATAAGAGCAACGTCAACTCACCATCATTACGACCAGGAATATGACTCTCCCGAAGCGGATCCTGTGTTTTGCCTTCCACCCAGGACAATGGATCGGATCCCAGCCGGCGACCCTAAACATGACGCCGTAAAAGGGGCAAACGAAGCGGTCTTCTGGTCAGGCTCTGGAGACGGGCACATCGCGCACCACTGCCTAGCATACTACTCACCAATGTCCAGTCTCTTGACAACAAGGTTGATGAAATCCGAGCAAGGGTAGCATTCCAAAGAGACATCAGAGACTGTAACGTTCATTGGCTTCACGGAAACATGGCTAACGGAATCGGTGCAGCCAGCTGGATTCTTCACTCATCGCGCCGACAGAAACAAGCATCTTTCTGGTAAGAAGAGGGGCGGGGGGGTAAGCCTTATGATTAACGAGACGTGGTGTGATCATAACAACATACAGGAACTCAAGTCCTTCTGTTCACCTGACTTAGAATTCCTCACAATCAAATGTCGACCGCATTATCTAAGGAAATTCTCTTCGATTATAATCACAGCCGTATATATTAAGCAGACACATCGATGGCCCTGAACGAACTTTATTTGACTCTATGTAAACTGGAAACCACATATCCTGAGGCTGCATTCATTTTTAGCTGGGGATTTTTACAAGGCTAATCTGAAAACAAGACTCCCTAAATTCTATCAGCATATTGATTGCGCAACCAGGGCAGGTAAAACCCAGGATCATTGTTATTCTAACTTCCGTGACGCATATAAGGCCCTCCCCCGCCATCCTTTCGGAAAAGCTGACCACGACTCCATTTTGTTGCTTCCAGCCTACAGACAGAGACTAAAACAAGAAGCTCCTGCGCTCAGGTCTGTTCAACGCTGGTCCGACCAACCTGATTCCACGCTTCAAGACTGCTTCGATAACGTGGATTGGGATATGTTCCCCATTGCGTCCAACAACAAAATTGACGAATACGCTGATTCGGTGAGTGAGTTCATTAGAAAGTGCATTGACGATGTTATACCCACAGCAACGATTAAAACATTCCCAAACCAGAAACTGTGGATTGATGGCAGCATTCGTGCGAAACTGAAAGCGCGAACCACTGCTTTTAACCAGGGCAAGGTGACCGGAAACATGACCGAATACAAACAGTGTAGTTATTCCCTCCGCAAGGCAATCAAACAAGCTAAGCGTCAGTATAGAGACAAAGTAGAGTCGCAATTCAACGGCTCGGACACAAGAGGTATGTGGCAGGGTCTACAGTCAATCACGGACTACAAAAAGAAAACCAGCCCCTTCGTGGACCAGGATGTCTTGCTTCCAGACAGACTAAATAACGTTTTTGCCCACTTTGAGGACAATACAGTGCCACTGACATGCCCGCTACCAAAACCTGCGGACTCTCCTTCACTGCAGCCGACTTGAGTACAACATTTAAACGTGTTAACCCTCGCAAGGCTGTAGGCCCAGACGGCATCCCCAGCCGCGTCCTCAGAGCATGCGCAGACCAGCTGGCTGGTGTGTTTACGGACATATTCAATCAATCCTTATCCCAGTCTGTTGTTCCCACATGCTTCAAGAGGGCCAACATTGTTCCTGTTCCCAAGAAAGCTAAGCTTACTGAGCTAAACTACTACCGCCCCGCTGCACTCACTTCCGCCATCATGAAGTGCTTTGAGAGACTAGTGAAGGACCATATCACCTCCACCCTACCTGACACCCTAGACGCACTCCAATTTGCTTACCGCCCCAATAGGTCCACAGACGACGCAATCGCCACCACACTGCACACTGTTCTAACCCATCTGGACAAGAGGAATACCTATGTGAGAATGCTGTTCATTGACTACAGCTCAGCATTTAACACCATAGTACCCTCCAAACTCGTCATCAAGCTCGAGACCCTGGGTCTCGACCCCGCCCTGTGCAACTGGGTACTGAACTTCCTGACGGGCCACCTCCAGGTGGTGAGGGTAGGTAACAACATCTCCACCCCTCTGATCCTCAACACTGGGGCCCCACAAGGGTGCGTTCTGAGCCCTCTCCTGTACTCCCTGTTCCACGACTGCGTGGCCATGCACGCCTCCAACTCAATTATCAAGTTTGCAGACCTGGTACGGCAACTGCTCTGCCCACAACCATAAGGCTCTAAAGAGGGTAGTTGAGGTCTGCACAACGCATCACCTGGGGCAAACTACCTGCCCTCCAGGACACCTACACCACCCGATGTCACAGGAAGGCCATAAAGATCATCAAGGACGACAACCACCCGAGCCACTGCCTGTTCACCCCGCTATCATCTAGAAGGCGAGGTCAGTATAGGTGCATCAAAGCAGGGACCGAGAGACTGAAAAACACCTTCTATCTCAAGGCCATCAGACAGCTAAACAGCCATAACATAGAGAGGCTGTTGCCAACATACAGGCCCAAGTCACTGGACACTTTAATGAATTGATCACTAGTCACTTTAAATAATGCGACTTTAATGATGTTTACATATCCTACGTTACTCATCTCATATGTATATACTGTATTTCATACCATCTATTGCGTCTTGCCAATGCCGCTCGGCCATTGCTCATCTATATATTTATATGTACATATTCTTATTCCATCCCTTTATATTTGTGTGTATAATGTAGTTCTTGTGAATTTGTTAGATTACTTGTTAGATATTACTGCACTGTCGGAACTAAAAGCACAAGCATTTCGCTACACTTGCATTAACATCTGCTAACCATGTGTATTTGATTAGATTTGTATTTAACCACGTGTATGTGACAAATAACATTTGATTTGATTTGGTATCTACCGCAAGGCTAACTGGATGGCATGCTAGAGTCAGAGGAGGGCAGAGAGAGAGTGTGTGTGTGTGTGTGCCTGCCTGCGTACGTGCATGTGTGAGTGTGTGTATATGTGTGTGTGTGTGTCTATATATGTATGTGTGTGAGTGTGTGTATATGTGCTGATGTCAGTCCAGATCAAGGGTAGTAGGAAATGTGTCCTGTCACCCAGATGAAACCCAAAGCCTTTCTTTCCATGACTGTTGTGGTTATGTCATTACTTGTAGCAGACATTGCCTGTATATAGTGCACTACTTTTAAACAAGGGCTCTATTCAAAAGTAGTGCACTATATAGGGAATAAGGTGCCATTTGGGATGCAGACAGCTGTGGCCGACAGCTTCCTGGTGTTACTGTACACTGTGTGGTTTCTGTTGTGCATCGCTCATCCTTAGGAAAAACAAGTTCCTTTTCCATGTTTGACTTCATCAGTTTCAGAAGGTAATCGGAGATGTAGTCTTATCTAGCTGTCTTAAGATGAATGCACTGGCCTCCCGGGTGGCGCAGTGGTTAAGGGCGCTGTACTGCCATCAGAGACTCTGGGTTCGCGCCCAGGCTCTGTCGTAACCGGCCGCGACCGGGAAGTCCGTGGGGCGACGCACAATTGGCCTAGCGTCGTCCGGGTTAGGGAGGGCTTGGTCGGTAGGGATGTCCTTGTCTCATTGCGCACCAGCGACTCCTGTGGAGGGACGGGCGCAGTGTGCGCTAACCAAGGTTGCCAGGTGCACGGTGTTTCCTCCGGCACATTGGTGCGGCTGGCTTCCGGGTTGGATGTGCGCTGTGTTAAGAAGCAGTGCGGCTGGTTGGGTTGTGTATCGGAGGACGCATGACTTTCAACCTTCGTCTCTCCCGAGCCTGTACGGGAGTTGTAGCGATGAGACAAGATAGTAGCTACTACAACAATTGGACACCACGAAATTGGGGAGAAAAAAAAAAAAAAAAAGAAGATGATGAATGCACTAACTGGACAAGAGGGTCTGCTAAGTGACTCAAATGTAAATGTAACATGTACATATGAGCTAAGCGACAGGAGATGAATGGAGGAAGGACACTGTTCAGTGTTATGTCTGGATATCATTTCTTTGCTCTCTGACAGTTTACGTGGGGAAATTCAGATGGGCGGCCTAGCTGGGATTAAAATGAAGCTTATCCCTGTCAGAGTCCCCCTGCTAGAGCCTATATAGCCAGACAGCATCCATTTCATACTGATTCTCTCTCTCTCTCTCTCTCTCTCTCTCTCGCTGTCTCCCCCCGTGTCGACTCATCCATTTGAGCCACCACACTCTTCTCCTCCTGCCCACACAAAACCATGCAGGCCCATCATCCTCTCTGTTTGAGAGAGTCAGGCTGTTCCTTAGCCTACTGTGTCAGGTGAAAGAACCATCTGCACACCCCACTCTCATCCCACTCTCCCCCAATTATCTCTCCTCCGGCATGGCTGACCCCGACTGTCACACCCAGCCGCGGGGGCCACACCTCTCTGCCTCGCCGGCTCAGCATCCGAGCTTCGCCTCACCGTTCCTGCGGTCATGTCAGGTGAGCGTTCCCTCTCTCTCCAACCCTCCATCCTGCCCATCATGCTCTGCTAACTAAACCCCGTTCCCTGGCCCAGCCCGGTCGGATCAGATAAGGTTTCAGTCCCCGCTCTCTTTCTTTTCTTTCTCTCTCTGTGTGTGCGTGCGTGCGTGCGTGCGTGCGTGCGTGCGTGCGTGCGTGCGTGCCTGCACTGTGCACAGTGCACACAGCCTAAGCCTCATGCTTCTCTCTCCCCAGAACACTTGATGACTGGCTGGATGGATGTCATCTGTATGGTCAGCAGGGCCTGGCTAGCTTGCTGGCTGACTGACTGGCTGTCATTGTATAGTTGGTGGGACCTGACAAACAGCAGAGAGAGAAAGACAGAGAGACAGAGGTGTGTGGCTATGTACATCAAGTTGGATGTGTCCTTGAGCAAAGTCAGGACAGTAGTACATTGCCCTGCAGGCAGAGCCCAGAAGACTCAAACAGCGAGACCCCACGCTTGATGTGTCTATGAGCCTGGAATACCAAACTCAGAGGCTGTTTACACAGGCAGCCTAATTCTGATATTTTTTCCACTAATTTGGTATTTTGACCAATCAGATCAGCTCTTTTGGCAATAATTGGGCAAAATATCAGAATTGGGCTACCTGTGTAAACTCAGACATAGACACACCATTATATAGAGCCATATAGGGTAAGGTAATATAATACATTAATATTACATAGTAAATCTACTGAACAATACATGATATAGACTCAGAAATAGTGACACATTATTGATACACATTCATGGATGTAAAGGCCCATTGGTTATGAGTTCAGAAACTTCCGCTGCTGCTTTTTTCTTTGTGGATCCTGGCCTTGGAGAGTGGACACCTTGGACCTGTGGATCCTGGCCTTGGAGAGTGGACACCTTGGACCTGTGGATCCTGGCCTTGGAGAGTGGACACCTTGGACCTGTGGATCCTGGCCTTGGAGAGTGGACACCTTGGACCTGTGGATCCTGGCCTTGGAGAGTGGACACCTTGGACCTGTGGATCCTGGCCTTGGAGAGTGGACACCTTGGACCTGTGGATCCTGGCCTTGGAGAGTGGACACCTTGGACCTGTGGATCCTGGCCTTGGAGAGTGAACACATTGGACATGTGGATCCTGGCCTTGGAGAGTGAACACATTGGACCTGTGGATCCTGGCCTTGGAGAGTGGACACCTTGGACCTGTGGATCCTGGCCTTGGAGAGTGGACACCTTGGACCTGTGGATCCTGGCCTTGGAGAGTGAACACATTGGACCTGTGGATCCTGGCCTTGGAGAGTGAACACATTGGACCTGTGGATCCTGGCCTTGGAGAGTGAACACATTGGACCTGTGGATCCTGGCCTTGGAGAGTGGACACCTTGGACCTGTGGATCCTGGCCTTGGAGAGTGGACACCTTGGACCTGTGGATCCTGGCCTTGGAGAGTGGACACATTGGACCTGTGGATCCTGGCCTTGGAGATTGGACACCTTGGACCTGTGGATCCTGGCCTTGGAGAGTGGACACATTGGACCTGTGGATCCTGGCCTTGGAGAGTGGACACCTTGGACCTGTGGATCCTGGCCTTGGAGAGTGGGCACCTTGGACCTGTGGATCCTGGCCTTGGAGAGTGGACACCTTGGACCTGTGGATCCTGGCCTTGGAGAGTGGGCACCTTGGACCTGTGGATCCTGGCCTTGGAGAGTGGACACCTTGGACCTGTGGATCCTGGCCATGGAGAGTGGACACGTTAGACCTGTGGATCCTGGCTGTGGAGAGTGGACACCTTGGCCCTGTGGATCCTAGCTTTGCAGAGTGGACACCTTGGACCTGTGGATCCTGGCCGTGGAGAGTGGACACCTTGGCCCTGTGGATCCTAGCCTTAGAGAGTGGACACCTTGGACCTGTGGGTCCTGGCCGTGGAGAGTGGACACCTTGGACCTGTGGATCCTGGCCTTGGAGAGTGGACACCTTGGACCTGCGGATCCTGGACGTGGAGAGTGGGCACCTTGGACCTGTGGATCCTGGACGTGGAGAGTGGACACCTTGGCCCTGTGGATCCTGGACGTGGAGAGTGGACACCTTGGCCCTGTGGTTCCTGGCCGTGGAGAGCTCCATAAGTACAATTTCTTTAAATTTGAGCAGCCATTGTTGCAATGGTAACTGATGAGGTGGAGTCCACCTTTGTACAGTCATTTTCTTAGCAGCTGTGGTTCCAGCCAACCATACTCTCTGTTGGCGTTCTGACAAGTGCAAGTCAGAGTCATCACAAAGCAACATCCCTATTGGATCTAATGGCAGTATTTTTTAAGTACAGAGATGACATTGTTGACTTTACCCCAGAATTCAACCACCCCCGGGCATTTCCACAGCACATGAGGAAAAGTACCAAGGTCCACTGTGGTGCAGAACTCACATAATGCTGATGGACTAATACCCATGTGATGTCTTTTTTGAGATGTTAGATAGGTTCTATTGCAAATGTTTTAATTAATTAATTGGTGATTGGGCTTTCTAGTTGATCCAAATACATTTTTCCATACTGTATCCCAATTTATTTGTCTGTAAAATATTTTCCCCATATAAGTGGATAGAGTTAATGGTTTTTGTGCTGCTAAAAGTATGTGACTATAGATATCAGAAACTAGTCCTTTTGAGGGGAATCTGTCCATTAGAAGTTTGACCAATGGGTGTACTGCAAGTTCTGCTCCCCAGAGAACCCCATAGGCTCACTTGGATAGGTGGAGTTGAAGGTAAAGACAAAATGATGAACCTGGGACATTAAAACACAGGCAGATTTCCTGGAAACAGAGGAGTCCATTCACATTGTATATGTCTTTGAAACCATAAATACCCTTCTTAGACCAAGAATCTAATATAAATGGTTTCTTACACACTATGAATTCTTTATTACGCCATATTGGAGAGTATGAATTCCATTTAAGATGAGATCTCATAAGCTTAGCTTTCCAAACATTTACTGAGTGTGCTATAAGGGGTCCAAACAATAATACTACTTTTTTAGGAGTCAATCCAGCAAATAATTTGAATTTGAATCTAATTGGAGAAACTATTGACTCTTCTATAGCATGCGAAGAAACAGAATCCTCTGGGTCTAACCAGGTCTCCAGGAAATGAATTTGGAATGATAGGAGATACAATTTTAGATTTGGAACTGCAAGTCCACCTGATGCTTTTTAATCACTTTCTCCCCCAAATGAACTTCTTCATGACAGAGTCAAGTTTAGACCAATAGTCTATAGGAGGAAGCAGTGGTAACATGGAACTCAGAAAATTGATACGTGGGAGGACATTCATTTTAATAGTTGAGATTCTAGCATGCAAAGAAGTGGCCACAGCAGACCATCTTTTTTTAAAATGTCTTTAAGGATCTTTTGAAAGGTTTCTAAGTAGTTCTTCCTGCAGGTAGTGTGAATAGACGGGGAATATGGTGATGCCTAAGTAGCTGATTTGTTTCTACACTGGGATCATGGGTGGTGGTTGCACGCTTCACATAGCTGAGTTAAGAGGTAGTGGAGCTGATTTCGACCAGTTGATCTTGTAACCAGATGAAATAGACATTATTGGGTGCAGGGATTTCTGAGCGTCAGCGACTTAGAGCAGTATGTGATCTGCATACAGAGAAATTTGTTCAATTTGTTTGATTTTGATATGTGACGAAGCTGGATTTTGATGTATGCTTTGTGCCAGCGGTTCTAGAGGGACAACCTTGTTAAAAATCCTGGTTGTATGACATAATAGAAGAAGGATTCACATACATGGTACAGATCCTATGGATGAATCGAGCCCCGAAACCAAAATGTTCACGAACAAGCCATAAATATTCCCGCTCTAAGCGGTCAAAGGCTTTCTCTGCATCTAGTGATAACACAGCACACGGGGTATCCAGATTGGTCGCCTCGGATACCGCATGAAACAGGCGGCGCATGTTCTCGGGTGCTTGACGACCCTTAATAAACACGGTTTGGTCAGGATGTATGAGGTTGTTAATGACTTTCTCTAGGCGCATGGCTAGAACTTGTTTAATTTGGAATATGCTTTATTTTTAGTAGCAGTAGAAATATCATTTTAAGCAAATAGGAGAATAGGTAAATTAGCATTATTTTGTATTTAGGAGGACTCACTCAGGGTCCCCAGTAATTTGCACTGAATAGAATGTAGTCAAACACAATAACATTATTCCATTGAACACAAGTCACTCAAACAGTAGCCTACCGCCAGATAATCAAAACAGGCTATCATGCTTCAATATACAATTCTCTAATACTAGTCATATGTTACTGTGATTGGAGATAATCAAATTAGAAAGATGACAAGCATTTAGGCCTCATCTCCTCTCTCTCGCCTCTATCTCTCTCACACACACACACGCGCACACACACACACTCGCCCTTCACAGCCCAGTGAGTGTGGGTGTATGATGGGTAATGATGATATTGTGAGACGCAGCGACACATTGTGGCGATTATGATTAGATGTGTATACCTTTTCTGATTGATTGAATTAATTAGCGAGGACAGGGAAATGAATATTCAGTCGAGTGGTAGGGTAAGAAAGATGTGTGTTTCATATGGTCTGTTTGTGTCTTTGTGTGTGTGTAGGTGTGTGGAAAAATGCATGGCTGTGTGCATGCATCCATGTGTGTGTGTGAGAGTGTTGGTCCATGTGTGACCCTCACTAACCTCCACTGTCTGATAGCCTGGGGGAGATAATGATGACATAGTGGGGATGGGTTGGGCCAGTGTGAGAGCACTGGAGGGCAGTGGAAA
The DNA here is from genome assembly GCF_034236695.1 of Oncorhynchus nerka. Taxonomy (NCBI): domain Eukaryota; kingdom Metazoa; phylum Chordata; class Actinopteri; order Salmoniformes; family Salmonidae; genus Oncorhynchus; species Oncorhynchus nerka. The sequence continues at coordinate 1,327,812 of NC_088416.1, read as the reverse complement.
GCAAATGACTGAAAGTAGAAAAGAGTTGGAGTGGAAATGCCAGGATTGACTTGAAAATTGGCTTGTGTGTGTGTTTGCGTGTGTGTGTGCATGTGGTGTTTATGTGTGTGTGTGTGTGTGTGGTGTTTATGTGTGTGTGTGTGTGATACAGTAGCTACCAAAGTTATAAAGCTATTAAATTAAAATGTACATCCTCTGTCTAGCTTTGCTCTCTCACCTGGCTCTCTGTCCCTCTCTCGCTCCCCATCCATCCGTCCCTCTCCCTCCATCCCCCCTCCCCCTCTCTCTCCTTACCTCCCTCTTCATGCCATCTCTCACAGTGTGCAGTGTATCACTTGGCCCAGACTCATGGTGGTGAATAATACATCAGGAGACCAGAGAGAAGGATGGAGAGATGGAGAAAGATATGGAGGGAGAGAGAGAGTGAGGGATGGAGAGAGCAGGATGAAGAGAGAGAACGGGATGAAGAGAGCGAGGGGGATGAAGAGAGAGAGAGAGGGAGATGAAGTGATCTCTGGCCTGCTCCTCTCCTTCCAGGCCCGTGGGCTCCCAGCAGCATCTGGTAGGGGGCTGAGTGGAATACTGACTACACATATGTGCATAACAGTGGAGGCTCCTCAGACGAGGAAGGTAGGACCATACTCAGTGAATTTCATAAAAATGTAAATGCTAAATCATTTAAAAAGTTATCCTTTTTTAGATAAAACTATACTAAATATAATCACATCACCAAATAAATGATTAAAACACACTGTTTTGCAATGAAGGTCTACAGTATCCTCAACAGCACTCTGCAGGGTAGAACCATTGTGTAGCCGGAGGACAGCTAGCTTCCGTCCTCCTCTGGGTAAATTGATTTCAATACAAAACCTATGAGGCTCACGGTTCTCACCCCCTTCCATAGACTTACACAGTAATTATGACAACTTCCGAAGGATGTCCTCCAGCCTATCAGAGCTCTTTCAGCATTAACTGACATGTTGTCCACCCAATCAAAGGATCAGAGAATGATCTAGTACTGAAAGCATAAGCTACAGCTGGCTAGCACTGCAGTGCATAACATGTGGTGAGTAGATGACTCAAAGAAAGAGAGGGAGACAAATGTTGTACATTTTTTAACAAATTAATTTCTTCCAAAATTTGGGAGAAGCAAGAGAGGGAGAGATTGTCATTTTTTTCAGTTTCACTTATTTAGCTAGCTAGTTTAGCTAGCTAGTTTAGTCTACTCAAACACCCGACTCAAACACAGGGATGCTATGTTAGCTAGCTGGCTATGACTATCCAACACAACACTGGAACTCTTCCAAGTCAAGGTAAGCTTTTGATTTTACAAATTTATTCCCACCAGGGCCCGCCGGTGTAACTGCTTACTGACTGTACACTGTAATGTTGCTACATGACTGTATCAGGTTTACTAATGAGTTAGTTCTATTAGCTATGCTGACTATGATGTTCCTTTAGCTAATATGGTAAGAATGATGCAGGCTATGTGTAGTGGTTCGGCTTGGAAAGGTTTTTCGCCTAGTCACATACAGCTGATGTGTTGTGCATTGAAGTCCACAACTTAAGGGAATAGGTGAGAGGAGAGCGCATAGGTGTGACAGGGAATACAAAGTGGCTGCTATGAAATTGAACTGTGTTTATGTGTGATCAGTGGTGTATTCATTCCACCAATTCTGTTGAAAAGATTTTCTTAAACGGAAGCAAATGGAACACAATGGGGATAAACATACCTGAATTTGTCCAATCGAATCTCTCGTTTGCAACTGTTGGAGTAATGATTACACCCTATATCAGCTAGATGCACGCAAGGCGGCATTGAATGTCACTGTTTTGTCAATTTTGTCTCTCGACCAGTGTGCACCTACGTTGTAAGCGTTCATTCATAAGCTAGGTTGCAGCAACCTCATGATGGGTGTAGGGAAAATTAGAGTATCATGTTGTAGCCTAAACCTACCAATGTTACATTGAGCTGTGTGAATGGAATATGAATAACAGTCATCCAATATGCTGTAATAGAAATAAGGCCATGTTCATGAAAACAAAACGGTCCTCCTTCATCTTAAACGGCACTGACCGAAACTGGTGCATAACATACACACTCTTCTAAATGTGTATCTGGACAGAATACAGTATGCCGTTTTGGTCTCGAATAATGTGTCTGTTGTGTGTTGGTGAGTGGGGTGTATTTGCACTTTTTTCATCCCAGAACCAAGAATCAATTACTTTAGCTGGTTCCATAATTCATTTGACTTTGGGCTTCCCTTCAAAGCAGGAACACCGGGTAGGTAGGAGGTATGGAATTCTCCTGCAAGGTTTGATAACGTCTTATCTTCTGCTGAATAAAAGGACACCTTATTCAGCTTGTATTCCTGCACGATGGATTCCAAAATGTCTCTACTTTAGAAAAGGAATACTCTCCGTGGATGTGGTGTGTCTGTATATTTAGTTGAGAGTAGTTCTAGTGACCGTTTAACTGGAACAAATAGAGAAGGCCTATAGAATGCCACAGAAACACAATTCAATAGCTCAGTGAACAGCCAGCCACGGCTCTCATCAGAAACATCCCAAATCAGTTCCCGCCACAGGAGGTTGGTGGCACCCTAATTGGGGAGGACGAGCTCATGGGTAATGGCTGGAGCAGAAGAAGTGGAATGTTATTAAATACATCAAACACATGGTTTCCAGTCACTATTGTGAGCCGTCCTCCCCTCAGCAGCCTCCACTGGTTCCAGCTTCTAAATTAATCTCCTTTTTATTCACATCCCTGTCTTTCGCTCTCTCTTTAACCCCTCCCCCTTTTCTCTCTCCCTCGCCTTCTCTATTTCTTTTTTTTTCCCAAACCCTGCTCTCTCTCCCCTCCTGCGCTCTCTCTTTCTCGCTCGCTCTCTCTCCCCCTCCTTCCCTCTCTTTCATTGCAGTTTCCAACCTTTTTTAATATCAAGCTTGTTTTAATTGATAAACTCATTGCCTGTGTCCACGAGGTCATTAACGACAGACAGCCCGTCAGCTCTCCGTTGCCGTAGTAGCACCAGAGGTTACTGTGGCTACTGAACGAGAGGATTAGCATACAAGAGCAATGAGCATTAAATTGGTACCAGCTTGCTGGCCTCCCCGCGTTACCATCATTATGCAGTTAAATTGGTCCGACAGCCAGCCACTGCTCCACAGGGGGATTGATCTTCTTTTTCTCATTCCCTCTCAGCAACTGGTGGGGGGATTGTGTGTGTATGTGTTACATGGTACAGAACATGGGAAGGGGTTGTCGAGATTCATGCTGTCTCAGGGATTTTCTCGTTTGAGAAAAAGTCATCCTCCTCTCCTCCGTGACCCGCAAACCGATAAGTGGTCGAGGAGTGTGCCAATTGGTTAATAAGTGAATGGAGGAGTGTCTTCCTCGATAGCCTCCTCCTGCCGAGGGAAGACAAGAGTGTCCTCTCGATTCCCTAATGTGGAAGTATTTTGAAATCCGCCTCACCTCTTTTGAATCAGCCGTTGTTTTCTTGGAGGAGAAAAGCACACATGTCTGGCACAGCCAGCTAAATGTCATTTAGAATTTTACACATATATTTTGGGATTCCTCCTCTGTAAATGTAATTTGCCCGATGTTCTACAAGTGGAGGAGTCTCATTTCATACAAGCGCAATTGTTTCCCCCTTTCTTCTCCTCACCACCTCTCCTCTGTTATCTTGGACCTTTTTCAAGGAGAGGAGAGAAGAGGAGAGGAGAGGAAAGGAGAGGAGAAAACCAATTGAGATTCTCCTTCAGATTTTTATAAACAAAAGGTGACATGACACATCGTATGTGGTGAGGTGATTCACCTTTGGGGAGGTCTTGTTTTGTTAAGTTAGTTTTTTCTGAGGGAATGCAAGATAAAGTATTCCCTCATTTATTGTTGTGTTTACCATATTAGGGTTTTTCTTTTGGAAAGGTGTTGTCTGATGATAATCCAATTTGTTTGGTTAAATAATAGCTTATTATTTCACAGCTTATTACACTTGAGAAGATGTTAGATTGGCTTTCCATGACTTGTTGTGTTTCACATGATGGTGGTGTGCAATTCACAGGGAGTGTTCATGATATGAAGATTCAGCTTGAAATGGTTCTCAGAGGATATGGGACGTCGTCATGGAGAAGATAGAGCCAGTTCCCAGACTGATGGTGTTGGGTTGTACTTCAGGAGCTCTCAGGCTGCAGAGATGCAATCATAGCTGACTGAGTATTTGGCAGTGTGGAGTGGAGTTGAGGTCAGGTGAGGCAATATTCACTATTTTCAACCTGAAAATGTATGTACTGGACCCTACATTGAGATGGTATTACGTAAAATGAATCAAGGGTATGTTTCTGTCTCTATTCAGCTAGAACATACTTATATTATTATTTGAAAGTGCATTAAGGATTTTTGCTGTTTTGTTTTAAGAGTGGATCATCAAATGCTCAAATAAGACATGTTGTAAACACGCCTTGCCATTTTCCTCCGTTACTGACAGCCTCACGACAGCTGTCCAATCAGCTCTGATCTTCCTAGAAGCTGACAGCTTATTGGTTCTCCTCAAATAATTTATCACAAGGCCTCCTGGGTATTGATCAATGTCAAGGCCTATCGATCTGGACAACCACCGTATTGTAGTGTGTTTGTGAACACTTGACAAACTTTCACTTCCCTTAACTTTATCCAAATGGGCATTTACTCTCCTATCCGTGAGGTTGACAGGCTTTTAAAATAAATGCATAGATTTATCAAATAATGCTACAATGCAATACTACCTTTGAATCAGCTGTTGTTTTCCTCGCATGTTTAAAACATTTTGCATCTATAACATGTCTGGCACAACCATCTAAATGTCCTTTTACCATTTTACACATATATATATATATACTTCCTCTGTAAATGTCATTTGCCTGATGAAAGCGCGAGTGGAAAAATAGAGTCTCATTTCATACACTTGTTCCCACCTTTTCCTCTCCTCACCACCTCTTCTGGATTACCTTTGACCTTTTGACTTGTTGTGTTTCACATGATGGTGGTGTACAATTCGTATGAAGTGTTCATGATATGAAGATTCAACTTGAAATGGTTCTCAGAGGAAATGGGACGTCGTCATGGAGAAGATAGAGCCAGTTCCCAGACTGATGGTGTTGGGTTGTACTTCAGGAGCTCTCAGGCTGCAGAGATGCAATCATAGCTGAGAGAGTATTTGGCAGTGTGGAGTTGAGGTCAGCTGAGGCAATTTTCACTCTTTTCAACCTGAAAACGTGAAAACACTAAACAACATACTGGCTTATATACTGAGATGTTATCCTTGTAAAAGAAATGTTTTCAGTTAAAAAAAATAATCTTGGATACTATTCAGCTACGGAGACGATTCAGAGTTCAGATAAGCACACTTTTGCTTCAATAAATGATTTATGTCAATGGACTTTGAGAGAAAATTCTAATTAAGACGAGAAGTCTGTAGTCTGAATATGAGTGAATCATCAAATGCTCAAATAAGACATGTTGTAAACGTGCCTTGCCATTTTCCTCCGTAAAAAAAGAGGTAAAAGTAGATACAAAGCATTGTGGGATTCCTCCAGATCAGCTAAATGTCTTCACACAGCTCTCTCCCCTGCCACTGACAGCCTCATGACAGCTGCCCAATCAGCTCTGATCTTCCTAGAAGCTGACAGCTTATTGGTTCTCCTCAAATAATTTATCACAAGGCCTCCTGGGTATTGATCAATGTCAAGGCCTGTCGATGCTGACAACCACCATATTGTAGTGTATGTGTGTGTGTGCGTGCGTGTCTGTCTGCAGCCCACTCAAAAACGTTCACTTCACTCAACTTTATCCAAATGCACCTTTACTTTCCTATCTGTTAGGCTGATAGTCTTTTGAAATAAATTCATAGATCTCAACAGAAGCCTATATCGGTCTACTGCACTACTTTTGTGACAAATATTTTGTTTTAAATAACATATACGTATATTACTTTTGTTTTTTTAAATCCGATTTTTCAGGGGGTGCAGCAGCACTCTCAGCACCCTTACTTCCTGCGGCTATGTCCTGGCGCACAGAAAAAAAGTGTCAAGGGAAGCCAGTTTGGATTTGGCTTCACACCAATCACATCACATCAAGCCAAATGTCATTTGATAGAAAAAAATGTAATTGTTGAATCTCGTTGTCCTCCGGTGGCTAGCTAGCTAAAATGATCCCTTTCCTAAATTAGCCATGGATGGAGATAGGGATTTGGACTTGTGGTTTTACTTCTCCATACTGGCCAGTGGTTATAACGATGATTCTGATCCAACCATATATTCATACATTGTGCCTGAGAGGATGGAAGTTCAACATGTAGCGAGATGTACAGTACTAGTTAAAAGTTTGGACACACCTACTCATTGAAGGGTTTTTCTTTATTTTTTACTATGTTCTACATCAAAACTATGAAATACCACATATGGAATCATGTAGTATCCAAAATAGTGTTAATACAAGATTGTTCAAAGTAGCCACACTTTGCCTTGATGACAGCTTTGCACATTCTCTTAACCAGCTTCACCTGGAATGCTTTTCCAACAGTCTTGAAGGGGGTTCCCACATATGCTGAGCACTTGTTGACTGATTTTCCTTCACTTTCCTTCACAATCCCAAACCATCTCAAATGGGTTGAGGTCGGGTGATTGTGGAGGCCAGGTCATCTGATGCAGCACTCTATCAGACTCCTTCTTGGTAAAATACCCTTTACACAGCCTGGAGATGTGTTGAGTCATTGTCCTCCTGAAAATGATAGTCCCACTAAGCGCAAACCAGATGGGATGGCGTATCGCTGCAGAATGCTCTGGTAGCCATGCTGGTTAAGTGTGCCTTGAATTCTCAATAAATCACTGACAGTGTCACCAGCAAAGCACCCCCACACCATCACACCTCCTCCTCCATGCTTCAAGGTGGGAACCACACATGCAGAGATCCTTCGTTCACCTACTCTGCGTCTCACAAAGACACGGTGGTTGGAACCAAAAATCTCAAATTTGGATTACAGATGTTAATTTTACAATATTATTAGGAAAATAAATCCATACAATTAGTTTCAGTTAGTGGATATAGAGGAGCCTGAAATGAAAACATATTCTTAAAGTACTTTACTTCCTCTTTCAAAATATCATTTGGTGAATCATGCGTGACTCCATCATTTGTAACAAGTTTTAATACTTTTTTTTGGTAGCATTTCTATATTGAAGATAGAAAAAGAATTTGGTGCATTTTTCCCCATATTCCATCCAGTTGGCTTTATTTTTATAATCTATTACACTGGATCTTTCTTGAATAAGTTCCTCCATTTCTTTTTGTTTTTCCTCTAACTTATTCTGTGCCTCTATGGTACTGTTTTTATTGCTATCTAACTGCACTGTTAGTCGTTCAATTTCCTTTGTTAATATGGACTCTTTTGATGTAAATTGCTTTTGTTTTATAGATGAGTACTGAATTGCATGGCCTCTAAAGACACACTTAAGTGTCCCATACAATAAGGGGATCTGCTGTACCGATGTTATGTCTGAAAAAGTCAGTAATAAATTCTTCTGTCCTAGATCTAAACAATTTATCAGCTAGTAGGCTTTGATTAAATTTCCAATATCCTCGCCCACGTGGAAATTCTGTAAGAGTAATATATATGCCAATTATGTGAATATCCCACCGCATTCTGTCCCCTATCAACATTTTTAAAACTTTTGGTGCCAGAGAGAATGACATAAGAAAGTAGTCAAGACGACTAGCTTGATTAAGCCTCCGCCAAGTATATCTCACCAGTTCAGGGTATTTAAGTCTCCATATATCCACTAATTCCAATATATCCATGACATTCATGATTTCCTTACGTGCCTGAGGGTGATAGTTTGTAGTGTGATCTCCTTTCTGGTCCATAGAGGTATTTAAGACCGTATTAAAATATCCCACCATAATAATAGAGTCTAGTGTTGCTTGTAGAGTTGATAGATTCTTATATATATTTTCAAAGAAACTTGGATCATCATTATTTGGACCGTATCTGTAGCCATATCTGTTTATTGTCCAATAACATATTCAAAATAATCCATCTACATTGATAATCTGTTTGGAAATATATTTCTCCCCCCCCCCCAGTTCTTTTTCCACAAAACTATATCTAAAATTGTTGAATGGGTTTCCTGTAAAGAATAGATATTATATTCCTTCTCTTTTAGCCAGGTAAATACTGATTGTCTTTTCTTATTATCTGCTTGGCCATTACAATTGTAACTGGCTATACTTATTTCACCACTTACCATAATGAGACACAACTTTCAATTCTATTTATCAAAATATATGTTTGTAAACGTACCATTAAAAAGTAACATGATGATTGAGTGTCTATATAGCTGTACCATGATATTTGCATTGCTACTAAGTAAACCTCCAATTGGTCCCCACCATTCCACCCGCTAAAAGCCCTCCTCACCCCGAGCTGGGCCGTCATCCCAATGCCCGGCAGACCACCTCTGACCCCCCGCATCCCTTAGCCCTGGACAGACTGGGATCCATCCTTTGAAAAGAGCACACAGTGCCATTTACCGAATTGAAGTAGATCAACTGCCAAATGCATTTCCATCACCCTCACCTCGATTTGTATTATATATAGCTGTGGATCATCCTCTATCGTCCCTAACATATTTTACTCCTTCGCAACAGTTGTTGGATACACACATACACCCTCACACACTCAACCCTTTCCCCCCACACAACCATAAACTCACATTCTCAACAGTTGCACCATCCCAGAGCCCAACTCAAGAAAGGTCCTGATTTACAAATGCACTTACTGTTGCAGCTGCATGAGAAGGCCTGTAAGACCGCGCAAAACAAATGGGCAGAAATTGAGAGATTTTATTAACCATTGTCACATCCTAGATGATGGAGGTCAAATGTTCACCTTTTCCCTGAAACACCCACAATATGGACACCCGTATTGACCATATTCCCAAGCAGTCAGACTTTTGATTTTGTGCCACCAGGGTCACAATAATATACCCCCTCTCTGAATGTTCGAGTGTGACCCCCTCCCCATGGGTTACTGCAGCTAGTGTTGCCAGCACTGCTACTGCCTGGGTGGGGGCACCTCACCAGAATCCCCACCGGCTAGGTACAAGGTCATCACGGTTCTCATTAGCAGCTTTAAGAATGTCCTTGTGTAGTATGCTCTCCCTTTAGGGGGCTTTGGCTTTGCAGGACCAACCCTGCCAAGCAGGCTCAGAATCTTGAGGGGGCAGTGCTGCTCTTGGTCTCTGACCGCATTTTGGCTGCATACAGACCGCTTACACCAGGCACATAAAACAGTTAGGGACTTCTCCTTAGTATCTGGGTCATTCAGGTGGGTGTCTAGGGTATAGGGTTGTGGACCGTACCATTAAATTAGGATCATAAATAAATAATTAGATATAATTTATTTTAAATATGTAGTTCCCCATGATAGGACAATAAATAAATCAAATGTATAATTTATTTTAAAACTGTTCCACCATGATAGGACAATAAATAAATAAGACATATAATTAATTATAAAAGTATATCCATCATCTGAACAATATTGAAAGCCCTCTCATACCCCGGCTCACAGCAATACATTGGTTCTGGGATATGCAACCATTTCATGACTCACTCACTCACCTTTCCCAAACATAACAAATAAAATAAAACATAAACACACACCACACCATCCACACATACTGTGCCTTCTGTTTACATCGTTTTTATCTTCACCATATTGAATTAGTGCTTGTGTGTTCCAATTAGTCATATGTGATGATATACAAAAGCTATATATTTTTTTTATTGTATTGTTGCAATCCATAACCGGGCTAGAATTGTGTTTCATTATTTTCCTCATCTATGAGAACTTTGTCATTTTTTAAATAGCCACGGAGTCGTCTTTGTGTCTCTGAACAACTGGTTATGAATATATAGTTTATCAACAACGAGAGCTACTCGTTTCCCTTTTAATCTATTTTCTTTGAAAATTGGACACAGAACTTTACGCCGTTCTGCAATTTCCTTCGGAAACTGATCATTCATGCCTATGTTGGTCCCAGCAAGTCTTTTACCCAGGCTTTTAACCATTATTTTATCTTTAAATGAAGCAAATTTGGCAACGATTGGGCGGTCATACCTTTGGCCTCTCTGTCCGAAGCCGTGTACATGTTCAAGTTGGATTTTGTCGATAACTTCGCGTGGGATCTGAAGCGCTGTAAGGACGAACTCTCTAACTACAGATTCAGGAACTTCCCCTTCTTTCTCCTGGATACCTGTAAGTACCATATTCTCTCTCATGGATCTAGTTTGTCTGTCCAGTAAGGCTTCTCTCAGAACGGTGTTCTCCTTTTTAAAATTTCATTCACTTTGGTTTCAATCTTATTGACTGTCCCTTTTAGCTTGTGTGTTTCCTTCTCCAATGTCGCAGCTTTTTCATCACTCATCTCGAGGCTTGCCTTCAACTCTTTTATATCCTTACTAACTAATTCAAGTATACCCAGTTTGTCATTTATTGATTTTAACAGATCGGTTTCGACCTTTACCATTCCCGGTGGTGAAAATATTAAATCGTCTGTAGAAGAGTCACGTTTTCGTTTTGGAATCGGTTCCCCTGTTTTTACTCTCCGTTATGTTTGGGCGTTGCTTGTTTTCGTAATATTTGTCGATAAATGTCTCTAGTCTTAAGATTTGTTTTGTGTTATTATCCAGATTGAAGGTTATCACCTATGTAAGGAAGTGCTATTTCTTATGCAAATGACCAGCTTACTGCTATCACATTGCTATAACTGAGACAACGTATTTTCACAGTAAAACATGTTAGGTCCCATACAGGATAGCTCCCACACCCACAGCACACAGCACACACACATTACACACACTAACTGCCGAGGACACACAGATAAGACATACACCCACACATTGGGAGGAAGAGACAGCCTTGACTTGCAGACACAAGCACACACACACAATCTCCTTCCTAGCCGAACATTGTGTGACTGAGAACGACACGACGAGACCCGGAGGAACGACGGACGGCTCAACAGGACCAATCCAAGAAGACAACACCTCAACTGTGGCCAATCAAAAGCCAGGGACTTTCAGACTCAACCCACTTTTTTGTACTGTACATAACATGCTTACAATCTGTTATCGGGGCTTCTTTCTGCTGGTTCCTTGGTAGCCAAATGAATGAGCCCGTATACGTTGTACCAGATATATTTACTCTGAATAAACTGTCGCTTGTCATACAATTGACCACCTTGTCCGAATCGATCCTTGACCGACTCGCCCTATCTACATATCCCATCATCAACACCCACCAGATTGTGTAGTGCTAATATTTTAGTCGATATTGAATATTACGTTTTCTCTTGAGGTGCTCCACATAACTTTGTTCAGTCCGCCATTACCTGTCTCCTCTGCTCCCTGCGTATTTCTACCCACATGACTTGCTTTTTGCAGGCATACAGATTATTTACCTTATAATTCACTGTATCACAAGTGGGTCAGAAGTTTACATACACTAAGTTGACTGTGCCTTTAAACAGCTTGGGCAATTCCAGAAAATGATGTCATGGCTTTAGAAGCTTCCGATAGGCTAATTGACATAATTTCAGTCAATTGGAGGTGTACCTGTGGATGTATTTCAAGGCCTACCTTCAAACTCCGTGCCTCTTTGCTTGAAATCAAGGGAAAATCAAAAGAAATCAGCCAAGACCTCCGAAAACAAATTGTAGACCTCCACAAGTCTGGTTCAACGAGTCCTATATGGACATAACCTGAAAGGCCGCTCAGCAAGGAAGAAGCCACTGCTCCAAAACAGCCATAAAAAAGACAGACTACGGTTTGCAACTGCACATGGGGACAAAGATCGTACTTTTTGGAGAAATGTCTTCTAGTCTAATGAAACAAAAATAGAACTGTTTGCCCACGCCGAAGAACACCATCCCAACCGTGAAGCACGGGGGTGGCAGCATCATGTTGCGGGGGTGCTTCGCTGCAGGAGGGACTAGTGCACTTCACAAAATAGGAAATGGACAATGACCCAAAGCAACCATCCAAAGTTGTGGCAAAATGGTTTAAGAACAACGAAGTCAATGGTATTGGACTGGCCATCACAAAGCCCTGACCTCAATCCAATAGAAAATTTGTGGGCAGAACTGAAAAAGCGTGTGAGAGCAAGGAGGCCTACAAACCTGACTCCGTTACACCAGCTCTGTCAGCAGGAATAGGACAAAATCCACCCAACTTATTGTGGGAAGCTTGTGGAAGGCTACCTGAAATGTTTGACCTAAATTAAACAATTTAAAGGCAATGCTACCAAATACTAATTGATTGTATGTCAGCTTCTGACCCACTGAGAATGTGATGAAAGAAATAAAAGCAGTGTTGATCAGGTGCCTTGCTGGGCCACCCAGGTACATCTGAGGAGTCTTTCATTCGTGTCTGTTGTTCTTGTCTCGTCTGTGTGGTGTTTCTTTCCCGACCTTTAAACAAAGCCCCAACATTGAGCACATAAATAGTCTCTATCTGACCTTGTTCTTATTATTCAGTTCTTTCCTCTCAAAACATAAATAATTCCTCCCTTATATATTTAGGCCTTAACCCTTAAACTGATCTCAATAGGAACATACTGCTTCTTTACCCGCTGGATCTGCTTTTGTTCTCCTGTCGAGTCTTACGGTGTCAACATGGACCAGAACACAAACCCCAACCTGATCTCCCTAAGAGAAAAATAAAAAGATTTCCCTCCTTTCATTGGTTCTCACTCCCATTTTTTTCTTCCCTCCCTACTTTACCCTTCTACTCCCTATTTTTCTGCTTCCATTCATCCTCCTGCAATTTCTACTCTTTCATTAGCAGTTTTTCTTCAGCTCCAAATCACCCTCTCTCTCTCTCTATCTTTCTTAGTCCCCACTTTCCTTCTCTCTCTTCCCTACCTCTTTCTTCCCCACCGCTCTTTTACTCTGTCGTCTGCTCCTACTTCTCCAGCAGTTTTCCTTCAGTTCCAAATCACCCATCTCTCTCTTTCCCTCTCTCCATCCATCCCTCCACCTACCATCTCTCTCTCTCCCTCTCTCCATCCATCCCACCACCTACCCTCTCTCTCCCTCTCTCCATCCATCCCTCCACCTACTCTCTCTCTCTCTCCCTCTCCATCCATCCCTCCACCTACCCTCTCTCTCTCTCTCTCCCTCTCTCCATCCATCCCTCCACCTACCCTCTCTCTCTCTCCCTCTCCATCCATCCCTGCACCTACCCTCTCTCTCTCTCTCTCCCTCTCTCCATCCATCCCTCCACCTACCCTCTCTCTCTCTCCCTCTCTCCATCCATCCCTCCACCTACCCTCTGTCTCCCCCTTCCTCAGGGCAGGGTATTAAGTTCACACCATCCATGATAGATGAAGGTACATGAAAGCTGCCTATTGATTTCTCTCCCCGCACCACAACCTCCAGAAGTAATAAACGGCATTGCGTAACCCCCCCAAACCGCACAGCCTCATATTTCTTGGAAGCCTGAAATCGAAGAAGCCGCACGAAGATGAAATCAAACCGGTAGCTGGGAGCAGACTCACGTGATAACACTGATGCCTTGATGTTGTGTCTTCACAGTGTGTGTGTGGGGGGGGGGGTTAGTTACCGAGTTAGTTACTGTTATTTACTTACAGTAAACAATTTCATTGAAATGACATGAAACAACAGTGATTCAACCGGTGTGTGCCCAGTGGGTAGTTTATTAAAATGATGCATAAACCTTCAAACGCTGTTTGATAAATCCTATCTTAATGGTCCCTGGGCGTAAAATGCCACCACTGTTGTACTAATACGGTCATCCGGAATGATTTAAAAGTCTGCCCAGCGACTTGGCGGCTGCTACGCCACTTTCACACAGATTGGAGGTGATTTAAGCCCATAGCAGACGGATGGACTGCCTGAGGAGACGTTGGCCATTTTGGATCAGCGAGGGTCTGATTTCTACAGAACCGCAATGGCCGAGCGGTAACAGGCTGAAGGACTTAATTACTAGGGTTAACTGAGCGACTGCGGCACTACATGTTCGAATTATGTTAGAGACAATTTGGCTTTTAATTGTTAACCATTTCTTCTCTTTCTCTCCATCTCCCCATTTCTCTCTCTCTCTCAATTCAATTCAAAGGGCTTTAGTTCTCTTTCTCCCCTCTCTCTCTCTCTCTCTCTCTCTCTCTCTCTCTATCTCACTCTCTCTCTCTTTCTCCCTTTTTCTCTCTCTCTCTCTCTCTCTCTCTCTATCTCACTCTCTCTCTCTTTCTCCCTTTTTCTCTCTCTCTTTCTCTCTCTCTCTCTCTCTCTCTTTCTCTCTCTCTCTCTCTCTCTCTCTCTCTTTCTCTCTCTCTTTCTCTCTCTCTCTCTCTCTTTCTCTCTCTCTTTCTCTCTCCTGGAAAAAAGTGCTTGGATTGAAGGAAAGGAAGAGTTAGAATGGAAGAACAATGGATGGATAGAAAGTAAGGAAGAATGAATGATGAAGAAATATATTTTTAAAAATTCAATCAGTGAGGTCTGTTCTTTTGATGAAAATAATGAATCCTATTAGCACAAATGATCTAAAGATCTATGAAGGCGCTCAATGTGATCCTTGTCTTTTGTTGATGTGGACGTCTTATTGATTATGCACATTGGACAGTGTTTGTGACATGAAAGGTACTCAACAGTGTTTCCTTATTGACTGGATGTGTACAGTGTCAAATAGCATATTATGCTTAAACTTGTTGTGCCTGCATTGATTTTAGCATGAATCTGAGAGAGAATATTCAACCTTTTTGAATAAGTTGGTGTGGATGTTCTTCCTCTGTCTCTTTCTTTCACCCCTCTCTCCCTCTACATCCCTCCTTCTCTCTCTCTATATTCTTCTTTCTTTCACTCTTATCTATCTATCTATCTACCCCCCCCCCCCTCACTGCTCCACCCTCCCCTCTATGCAGCACCAGAGGGTCTGGTGGTTTCTACGGTGATGAGAGAGACGGTTGCCATGGGAACATGACAAGCAGCAGCCGCCCAGTGCTTTGGGGAGTGATTGGTGGCAGCTCCTCCAGTCCTGAACTCTTGTCCTTTTTACTGTGACTCTCCCTCACCACACAGACACCTCAGATGAGCAGAGAGCGAGATGGAGGAATGAGACAGAGGAGTGAAATTCTAGTCAAAGAGCAGGTTCCTGTCATTTCCGTTGTGGTGCAGAACCCTAGAATCATTTTATTCCATCCCTTGAAAATAGTATTTGTTAAAGCAAGAACATATGAGGAAATTGTCTTCTTAAAGAAAGGGAGAAAATATTTTTGGAATGTAAAAAATGTAGGTCATTTCAGAGTTGTGAGTTGTTTTGTTGAGTTGGTTTGAATGCTAGAAATTGGGTCTCTGAAATGATGCAATCACCTGAAAGGTTGTGCACAAATGTAACAGCTTGTATAAGCTTTAACATTAAGTTACAGATATTCAACTCCTCCAGTACAGGGTCAAATAGCTTTAACATTAAGTTACAGATATTCAACTCCTCCAGTACAGGGTCAAATAGCTTTAACATGACAGATATTCAACTCCTCCAGTACAGGGTCAAATAGCTTTAACATGACAGATATTCAACTCCTCCAGTACAGGGTCAAATAGCTTTAACATGACAGATATTCAACTCCTCCAGTACAGGGTCAAATAGCTTTAACATGACAGATATTCAACTCCTCCAGTACAGGGTCAAATAGCTTTAACATGACAGATATTCAACTCCTCCAGTACAGGGTCAAATAGCTTTAACATGACAGATATTCAACTCCTCCAGTACAGGGTCAAATAGCTTTAACATGACAGATATTCAACTCCTCCAGTACAGGGTAAAATAGCTTTAACATGACAGATATTCAACTCCTCCAGTACAGGGTCAAATAGCTTTAACATGACAGATATTCAACTCCTCCAGTACAGGGTCAAATAGCTTTATCATGACAGATATTCAACTCCTCCAGTACAGGGTCAGATAGCTTTAACATTACGGATATTCAACTCCTCCAGTACAGGGTCAAATAGCTTTAGCATGACAGATATTCAACTCCTCCAGTACAGGGTGAAATACAGGCTTACTGTAAATGTTGTTTACTATTTTGCTGAACATTAATCTGGTTCATTTTTGCCGAGAGGAGAGGAATCAATCAATATAATTAACTCAGTCGAATACCAGATCTGAAAGTGTACATTAACCCCCGGTACTATAAGTGTACCATGACCTTAGTTGAACCACGATGCAGTGTCAGCAAATGAACCCCTCGTTGCATTTACGAATGGAACCCTACTCCCTTGCTCCCCTTGATACCATTTAGTGGGTCTCTTAGGAGGATCAGGGTGTTTAGGCACTTATTGAGTTAACCCTGTTTAGAACAGTCAGTCCATTAGTTTAAGGAGAGAGCACAGCCTTACTACAGTACAGTGGTCTCTGCATGACTCTACACTCACACTTCAATGTAATTAGTGGTGAATAATGAGACAAGGGATGGGGAGTAAGGAACACCCCTAGTTCTTCAGTCCTCTGTGGTCGTCTATCCTGAAACCATAACATTACCATTTCTGCCTGTCTGTCTGTCTGTCTGGATGGATGGATGGACACCCAGTACAGTGTAATGCTTGGTTTATAGTTGATCGTACCACAGACGTGAGGCATAATACTGATTCAATTTACAGTTTGAGAGATGGTATAATATGTGATCATTCCTCTTAAGTATATGCCTATTTTTTTCAATTTTTGCCTAAAATATCATACCCAAATCTAACTGCCTGTAGCTCAGAACTTGAAGCAAGGATATGCATATTATTGATACCATTTGAAAGGAAACACTTTGAAGTTTGTGGAAATGTGAAGTGAATGTAGGAGAATATAACACATAAAAGATAATACAAAGAAAAAAACATGTTTTGGTATTTTTTTTTGTACCATCTTTGAAATGCAAGATAAAGGCCATAATGTATTATTCCAGCCCAGGCAATTTAGATTTTTTTTTGCCGCTAGGTGGCAGCAGTGTATGTGCAAAGTCTGATCCAATGAACCATTGCATTTCTGTTCAACATTTTGTATCAAGACTGCACAAATGTGCATAACTGGTTTATTTATAACTTTTCAAGTTCATAACTGTGCACGCTCCTCAAACAATAGTATGGTATTCTTTCAATGTAAATTGGACAGTGAAGATTTCTGAAAATATGAGATATGTCTATGTCCTGGGAAATGTCCTTGTTACTTACAACCTCATGCTAATTGCATTAGCCTTCGTTAGCTCAACCGTCCCGAGGGGGACCCACCGATCCTGTAGAGGATAATTAGAAACGAGTTGAGACGACAGACTTAGTGGGTTTCCACCAGTATTAAAAGGATGAGAAATTAAATGGAACTTATCTGGAATTTATGGAACTTATCTGTCAAAGTTTCTTTATTGTTTTTCTATCACTGTCTACTCTCTCCGTCGACTCCCACTCTTCCCTCTGGATGTCTATGGGGCAATATAACAAAGTAGAGAGATGTTTGAGGGCCTAGCTCTTATAGTTTTGCCTTCTGTCAAACTTCTCATTAGAAACCAGACCATGGCACCTTTGACATCAAAGACTATGCTTAAGCCTCCCATAATGTTAGGTCCAATACGTTCCAGGTGTGTGTGTGAGTGAGTGTGCATGTGTGTTTTTTGAGTGTATGTGCGTGCATCTGTGTGCAGGATTTTGCTCAGAAGTTTGACTGGCGTTTCTCTAAAGGTCACAGTGAGCTCTTCTCAATGTTACGTCATGTGACACATGCTTTCAGTATTTTCTATACAGGCGACGGCGTTGGCCCCCTTGTTGATGTGGGCTGGCTGAGCCCCCTGAGTAGTGAGAACAATGACAGAGGCATCATCGGGGCGCATGTAGAAGCCGATATCTACAAGTGTGACATTTGATTTGAGGACGTCATTGTGTTCATCCCAAATGGCACCCTATTCCCTATGTAGTGCATCCATTTTACCATAGGGTGCCATTTGGTCTCAGCCATTGTTTGTATTGAGCCGAAATGTCCACCACAGGTAGAAATTGTCACTGTTCCCTAAAAGCTAACCTTAGGAGGGGAAATGTGATAGAGAGCACACACACACACACACTTACTAACTAAATTGGCACCCTCCCCTAAAACCTAACCTTTATCATTAGGAAGGAAAATGTCAAACTGACCTTAGATCAGCCACTAGGGATAACATCATCCTATTTCCCATTAATTTGACTGGCATACTCTGCAGGGCCAATGACTCTTAGTAATGGTTTTCTACCCAAAGCCTCAAGAAGCTCTCAAACTGCCACAAACTTTTCCGTAATTACCAAACACTACCAAGTATCCACAGTATGTGTGAGGAATGGAGAATTAGAGAGAGTGTGTGTGTGTGTGTGTAACAATTACTTTCTTGTGCTAACACACACACACACACACACACACACACACACACACACACACACACACACACACACAGAGTCACCAGTGAAACCGTGGAGAGACGAGAGAGAGAGATGATACTTAGCTCCAGCTCATTAACTGAGGCCTGTTAGGTTGGAAATAAATTGGGTGAGATTCCACATTCCAACACACGCACACACACCCTCCGTCCCAAACCCAAGCACACACACACACCCTCCGTCTCAAACCCAAACACACACACACACAACCTCCGTCCCAAACACACACACACTGGATGAGAAGCTGATTAGTTCATTTTTTATTCCCCCCACCCCAAACCACCCGTCCGTCCGTCGTGGGTGTAGTGAGGTGAGGCCCCTATCCACGCAGCCTGAGCCAGGCACCCCTGGAGGCCCTGTGGGGCCCCGCAGCAGATGTCAATGGGACAGGTGCCATCCTTTGCCCCCAAGCCATAAGCAGGCTGGCAGCCAGCTACAGCTCAGAGGTCACCTAAGCAGAGGAGGTAAGCAGTCGGAGATCCATTCATTGTTTAATGTAGATGATATAATACAGAACAATGGCTTTGATATAGTGGTAGCAAGACATGTTCCTATGGGTAAATGTCCATGATAACAAATACACACCTGCAGGG
Source organism: Oncorhynchus nerka (assembly GCF_034236695.1). Taxonomy (NCBI): domain Eukaryota; kingdom Metazoa; phylum Chordata; class Actinopteri; order Salmoniformes; family Salmonidae; genus Oncorhynchus; species Oncorhynchus nerka. The sequence goes on along the minus strand of NC_088416.1, from coordinate 1,308,712 downwards.
TGGCAGGTAGCCTCATGGTTAAGAGCGTTGGACCAGTAATCGAAACATTGCTGGTTTCAAATCTCTGAGCCGACTAGGTGAAAAATCTGTTGTGGTGCCCTTAAGCAAGGTACTTAACCCTAATTACTCCTGTAACTCTTTCTGGATAAGAGCGTTTGCTAAATGACTAAAATGTTAATGCAGTCACACTTTCTCTCACAGCCATGTATGGATACATCCATCCCAGCACACACAGACAGATGCTATCAAAGGAGCACACACACTCACTCAATAGCTACTTGAATTGTGTGTGTGTGTGTGTGTGGGTGGGGACCATGGAGGTGCAGCACTGCAGTGTGTTTTTGAAGACTTTCTGTGTCTGAGGGGAATGGAGAGCTGGAAGAGAAAGAAGGGAGGAGGAAGGAGATAGGGGGAGGGAGGCGAGAGACACAGGTGGAGGAGGAAGTTTGAGATGGGGGAGAGTCTGAGAGATGTGAGGACATATTGTCAGTCCTCACTTTCTACGTCTGTGGTCACTGTTTCTGTTTCTCTCCCCAAACAACCTGCCTGTCTATGACACTGGAGGTGTTTGGGGTGGAGAGGACAAGTAAGAAGACATCACTTATACAGTCAATCAGATGTAACTTACATCCAGGGAACCACTCCTCCAGCCATCACTTTCTCCCTTTGTGATGTCATATCCTGGCCAGCCGAATACAGGTGGGCTCTCCGTCAACATGAGGCTTTTGCTGGTCCCGCCCCAACTACATACAGATAGACAGACAGACGGACGGACGGACGTGTTCCCCTATTTCCATGTTTTGGTGTGTGTGTCAGAGGTGAGTGATGATTAGCCAGTGTTTGAGAAGAGGTGTCTGGTCTGTTAGGAGGACATGCAGATGCTCTCCAATTTCCTGGACACAAGGTGACATATGAAGTCTCTCCCTACACGCTACTTACCTATTACCCCCTACTCTCACCCTGGTCTAGTCCCTCACTCTTAAACCACTAACCCATACGTTTCCAACATGACCTGACGTGTGTACAGCATGTGTGTTACACACACACACACGTCACGGCAGCACTCGGATCTCCACGCCATGATGGCCGACTTCTTGGGGTTCCTGTTACAACGGAAAACCATGCGACGTCATCATGTATTTCCGCGAGAACTTCTCCCCTTTTCGACCTCCCGCACCTCCTCACCTTGAGGACAGACACTGTTGCTGCGTCGGTCAGAGGAAGGACCCAAAAATTGTCAGACTCCAGTCACCCAAGTTATAGACTGTTCTCTCTGCTACCGCACAGAAAGCGGTACTGGAGCGCCAAGTCTAGGTCCAAGAGGCTCCTTATTAACATCCTTTACCTCCAAGCCATAAGACTGCTGAACAGCCAATCAAATGGCTACCCTGACTATTTCCATTCACCCTCTTTTTTACACTGCTGCTACTCACTGTTCATGATCTATGTACGTATAGTTCCTTTACCCCTACCTACATGTACATATTACCTCAATTACCTCGACTTACCTGTTTATTATCTATGTACATATAGTCCCTTTACCCTTAACTACATGTACATATTACCTCAATTACCTCGACTTACCTGTTTATTATCTATGTACGTATAGTCCCTTTAACCTTAACTACATGTACATATTACCTCAATTACCTCGACTTACCTGTTTATTATCTATGTACGTATAGTCCCTTTAACCTTAACTACATGTACATATTACCTCAATTACCTCGACTTACCTGTTTATTATCTATGTACGTATAGTCCCTTTACCCCTACCTACATGTTACCTCAATTACCTCGACTTACCTGTTTATTATCTATGTACGTATAGTCCCTTTAACCTTAACTACATGTACATATTACCTCAATTACCTCGACTTACCTGTTTATTATCTATGTACGTATAGTCCCTTTACCCCTACCTACATGTACATATTACCTCAATTACCTCGACTTACCTGTTTATTATCTATGTACGTATAGTCCCTTTACCCCTACCTACATGTTACCTGAATTACCTCGACTTACCTGTTTATTATCTATGTACGTATAGTCCCTTTACCCCTACCTACATGTTACCTGAATTACCTCGACTTACCGGTTTATTATCTATGTACGTATAGTCCCTTTACCCCTACCTACATGTTACCTGAATTACCTCGACTTACCTGTTTATTATCTATGTACGTATAGTCCCTTTACCCCTACCTACATGTTACCTGAATTACCTCGACTTACCTGTTTATTATCTATGTACGTATAGTCCCTTTACCCCTACCTACATGTTACCTGAATTACCTCGACTTACCTGTTTATTATCTATGTACGTATAGTCCCTTTACCCCTACCTACATGTACATATTACCTCGACTTACCCGTACCCCCGCACATTGACTAGGTACCGGTACCCCCTGTATATAGCCTCATTATTTTATTGTGTTACTAAATAAAACAACATTTATAAATAGTAAATGTTTTCTTAACTCTATTTTCTTAAAACTGCATTGTTGGTTAAGGGCTTGTAAGTAAGCATTTCACGGTTGTATTCGGTGCATGTGACAAATCAAGTTTGATTTGATTAGTCTAGTAGCTTCCTCTAATAAACACTTTAGTGAAGACAATACTTTCCTGGTTAGCAGTTGACATCTACACTAAACAATGAATGGATCTCAGTGGCCCTCGAGATCTAGAATATTGATGAAATGTGAGTGCTTTTATGGATGTTTAGTTTATTATTTTGTGATACAGTTTTGACTGTTTTTGCCTTCGTGAGCTGTACTGAAGCTAATTCCAATCAACTCTGTTGCTATGGCAATCGCAAGCGATCCAGTTGTGTGAATGAAAAGACAATGTATTGTTTCATGTCTTTGTATATATCCCATGCTTAATATCTGTTAATGACTTCATCCTCTAGTGAGAATTCCACTAATTGCTACTTTTCGGTGGCTCTGATAAATCCATGCATTTGTAAGAATACAATAGAATTATGCTCGTCTGAAACAACAAGTAACACTACTCTTTGTTTAACTTTGCTGCCCGGACATCGTGGGAATGTGACAGTCTTTGAATAACACTGTTATGTGTGCATTCATTCTCCAGATCATTTTTCAAGGCAGACTGAGTCACCATTGACTTTCCATACCAAACTGTCTCTGCTTCTCTTGTTTCCACCCCATACAAAAGAGCAGAAAAACCAATTGGTCTTTGAGAGCTTTTATTGGAAGGTAGAGTAAACATATCAACCAGTCCGAGCGCAAATGAAAAGCAACATTTCATCCGTGTGCATCTACTGATGCACTGACACTCAATGCACTTAAAAGGCTGAGTAGCTAGTAACTTGGCCATTTGTTTCTCACACAGTATTATATTTCAAGTAGGATAGCAGTCTACACAAGAAATAACTCATATTGGGAACCTTCTAGATGTCACCATGATACAGTCTACCCAATGGGGAGAGCATGAATGGCAACAACACCAGGACACAGTGTCCTTATAGCGGTCACAACCCTGTGACATTCGGTTCACAAGACAAACAGAAGGGATCCAGCTTTTGTCAAATTAACATCAGGTTTGACTTTTCAGAGCAGGTTAGGAGAACCTACGCAGTAGTTCAGGATAATTAATGTAGCAGGTTAGGATTAATTAGGTTAAGGTTAGGAAAAGGGTTACGGTTAGCTTAAATGAAAGAACAATCTACATTTGATGACCATTTTGCAAAAGCTAGATCCCTTCAAGCCATGACCTATCTAAGCTGAGTGACATAGGTAATCGTTTTGCAGCCCAGAAGTGTCCATATAGCCTCTCCACTCTATCCATTTGTTTAATTTAAACAACCTTGTCCCATAATGTTGCAGTACTAGTATTGGTGGTATAGAAAGAAAGGAAAATGTTGTAAGTCTGGTCAAATAGTCTGTTGTGTATACACGATATAGGCAATAGTAATGTTCTATTAGTTAGCTATTGGGTTTGAAGTACATGTATCAAATCAAATGTTATTGGTCACATACACATGGTTAGCAGATGTTATTGGTCACATACACATGGTTAGCTGATGTTATTGGTCACATACACATGGTTAGCTGATGTTATTGGTCACATACACATGGTTAGCAGATGTTATTGGTCACGTACACATGGTTAGCAGATGTTATTGGTCACGTACACATGGTTAGCAGATGTTATTGGTCACGTACACATGGTTAGCTGATGTTATTGGTCACGTACACATGGTTAGCTGATGTTATTGGTCACATACACATGGTTAGCAGATGTTATTGGTCACGTACACATGGTTAGCTGATGTTATTGGTCACGTACACATGGTTAGCTGATGTTATTGGTCACGTACACATGGTTAGCTGATGTTATTGGTCACGTACACATGGTTAGCTGATGTTATTGGTCACGTACACATGGTTAGCTGATGTTATTGGTCACGTACACATGGTTAGCTGATGTTATTGGTCACGTACACATGGTTAGCTGATGTTATTGGTCACGTACACATGGTTAGCTGATGTTATTGGTCACGTACACATGGTTAGCTGATGTTATTGGTCACGTACACATGGTTAGCTGATGTTATTGGTCACGTACACATGGTTAGCCGATGTTATTGGTCACGTACACATGGTTAGCAGATGTTATTGCGAGTGTAGCGAAATGCTTGTGCTTCTAGTTCCGACAGTGCAGCAATATCTAACATGCAATCTAACAATTCCACAACCACTACCTTATACACACAAAGCTAAGTAAAGGAGTGAAATAAGAATATATACATATAAATATATGGATGAGCAATGACAGAGCGGCATAGGCAAGATGCAATAGATGGTATAAAATACAGTATATACATATGAGATGAGTGATGCAAGACATGTAAACATTATTAAAGTGGCATTATTAAAGTGACTAGTGATCCATTTATTAAAGTGGCATTGTTAAAGTGACTAGTGATCCATTTATTAAAGTGGCCAATGATTTCAAGTCTGTATGTAGGCAGCAGCCTCTGTGTTAGTTATGGCTGTTTAACAGTCTGATGGCCTTGAGATAGAAGCTGTTTTTCAGTCTCTTGGTCCCAGCTTTGATGCACCTGTACTGACCTCGCCCTCTGGATGGTAGCGGGGTGAACAGGCAATGGCTCGGGTGGTTGTTGTCCTTGATGATCTTTTCGGCCTTCCTGTGACATCGGGTGCTGTAGGTATCCTGCAGGGCAGGTATATTGCCCCCGGTGATGCTTTGTGTAGACTGCACCACCCTCTGGAGAGCCTTGGAGTTGTGGGCGGTGCAGTTTACGTGCCAGGCGGTGATACAGCCCGACAGGATGCTCTCAATTGTGCATCTGTAAAAGTTTGTGAGGGTTTTAGGTGACAAGACACATTTCTTCAGCCTCCTGAGGTTGAAGAGGCGCTGTTACGCCTTCTTCACCACACTGTCTGTGTGCGTGGACCATTTCAGTTTGTTCGTGATGTGTACGCAGAGGAACTTCAAACTTTCCACCTTCTCCACTACTGTCCCGTCGATGGATTGGGGGGGGGGGCTCCCTCTGCTGTTTCCTGAAGTCCACAATCATCTACTTTGTTTTGTTGATGTTGAGTGAGAGGTTGTTTTCCTGACACCACACTCCGAGTGCCCTCACCTCCTCCCTGTAGGCTGTCTCATCGTTGTTGGTAATCAAATCCCACTACTGTTGTGTCGTCTGCAAACTTGATGATTGAGTTAGAGGCGTGCATGGCTACGCAGTCATGGGTGAACAGGGAGTACAGGAGAGGGCTGAGAACACACCCTTGTGGGGCCCCAGTGTTGAGGTCAGCGATGTGGAGATGTTGTTTCCTACCTTCACCACCTTTGGCAGCCCGTCAGGAAGTCCAGGACCCAATTGCACAGGGCGGGGTTGAGACCCAGGGCCTTAAGCTTAATGGGTGCTATAGTGTTGAAAGCTGAGCTATAGTCAACAAACAGTATTCTTACATAGGTATTCCTCTTGTCCAGATGGGATAGGGCAGTGTGATGGCGATTGCATTGTCGTGGACCTATTGGGGCGGTAAGCAAATAGGGGCTGATTTTGTATATTGTACCGGTCTTATTTGTATATTGTATATTTAACTGTACATATTCCTGGTTCAAATCAACCCAAGACGATGGACCCTGAAGATGGAACAAAGTGCATGACAAGGTGGACCAGAGGAAGCCAGCTGTTCTCAGCCCCTACATTGCCCCATTCTTCCATGAGCTCACTGAGTTTGTATGAAGACCTACAACACATATACACACACACACACACACACAACACCAGCTTGATATGTCCCTTGTCCCCTGTCTTTTTACACACCGAGAGCACCAAGGCTGTCTCTCATTCTATTCTTTCTTTTTCTATGATTGTCCTAGGGCTGAGGAGAGCTCAATCAGAACCGAGGAGGATTGTTACGGCGCCACACAGGGAACAACTTACGGTACGCTGACTTCTCTCTCCTGCCTAACCTGTCCTGTTGTGTGTTTCACCGGGCTCTGAACTCCCTTACCTCAAATAGAGCTGCCCCAGAGCATAGGATTGTACACAATGCCAGTTCTCTCTCTCTCTCTCTCTCTCTCTCTCTCTCTCTCTCTCTCTCTCTCTCTCTCTCTCTCTCTCTCATATTTATATATAGTTATTAAATAAAGATGATCTTAATTGGTTAACTGTTGTTACTTCTATTGTAAATTATGTTGTTAATGTTGTTACCAATGACAATACATGTATTTTATCTACAAATGTATTGTTTTTCTTACATTTAGAGCATTCCCCACTTAATACTGCAATTTTGCCTTACAAAAACATTACAGCATCCCTGTAAATATACAGCAGGGATGATGTAATATGTTTTACTGTAAGGCAAATAGTACTGTAAAATAAATGACACCATCTCTGCTGTAAAGCAAAATTACAGTATTAAACTGGCGACTCTGTTTTACAGTGCAGTCAGTCGGTGAGTCCGCTGTCATCTCTCTCATGCTCCTTTACACATAATAACGTCATTAATCAGGAGGTGTCTTCCCTGTCATATAAGTCGATAAACAATTTGGTGCAACATGCCTAATGGAAAGCGGAGTCATTTCATCCAGTCAGTCCTTACAAATCCTACAGCTTAGACTTACAGCTGTGGCTGTACTCAGGCCCAAACCAAGGTCCTAACCTAGCATAGTGTAGCTAATTCGGAGCGGGAGTGACTGGGAATCGAACCTTCAACCCTGCATTTGTCAGCCTATAGTGCGTAAGCCTACTTCAGTGAATTCGGTGCTTAGCGAGACTCAAATGTGCAACTATCTGTCAATCCAACGTCTAAACCTTTGCGCCAAGAGGACCGAACCACCTGAATAAAGTTGCCAATGTTGTAGTAAGTATGCTCAAACACAGTATCCAGCCAGGTCAAAGACACAGGTGGGTCTTAGTCACTAAAGACCATTCTGAAAGAACATTTCAATAGCTTTTCTACTGTTGCTGTTCAGCGACTGATGATTCATCAAGCACAGCAGGTGGACGAACGGCGAATGGACGGATGCCCAACACCCTGACTGTGTTCCAGACTGTGTTCCAGACTGTGTCCATGAGAAGAAAAGTCCCACTGCCGTCCGTTTGATGCCCACATCACAGGACGGAACAGGAGGCCATTTGCATCACGGAAGGCAGGAGGAGAAGGGAGTAGGAAAAAGGAAGAGGAGAGGAAGGAAGAAGAGTAGGGGAGTGGAGATGTGATGGGAAGAAGTAATAGCGGAGGAGAAGGGAGGATGGGATGAGGAGGGGAGGACCAGGGGAAGGGGGCTGAATTCGAACTTCTCCTAGGGAGAGGTGGAGTGGAGATGGGATGGGATGGGAAGAAGGAAGGGGAGGATGTCAAGAGGAGGGGAGGACCAGGGGAAGGGGGCTGAATTCTAACTTCTCCTAGGAAGAGGGGGAGTGGAGATGGGATGGGAAGAAGGAAGGGGAGGATGGGAAGAGGAGGGGAGGACCAGGGGAAGGGGGCTGAATTCTAACTTCTCCTAGGAAGAGGGGGAGTGGAGATGGGATGGGAAGAAGGAAGGGGAGGATGTCAAGAGGAGGGGAGGACCAGGGGAAGGGGGCTGAATTCTAACTTCTCCTATGAAGAGGGGGAGTGGAGATGGGATAGGAAGAAGGAAGGGGAGGATGTCAAGAGGAGGGGAGGACCAGGGGAAGGGGCTGAATTCTAACTTCTCCTAGGAAGAGGGGGAGTGGAGATGGGATGGGAAGAAGGAAGGGGAGGATGGGAAGAGGAGGGGAGGACCAGGGGAAGGGGGCTGAATTCTAACTTCTCCTAGGGAGAGGGGAGTGGAGATGGGATAGGAAGAAGGAAGGGGAGGATGTCAAGAGGAGGGGAGGACCAGGGGAAGGGGGCTGAATTCTAACTTCTCCTAGGAAGGGGGAGTGGGGATGGGAAGAAGGAAGGGGAGGATGGGAAGAGGAGGGGAGGACCAGGGGAAGGGGGCTGAATTCTAACTTCTCCTAGGAAGAGGGGAGTGGAGATGGGATGGGAAGAAGGAAGCGGAGGATGTCAAGAGGAGGGGAGGACCAGGGGAAGGGGGCTGAATTCTAACTTCTCCTAGGAAGAGGGGGAGTGGAGATGGGATGGGAAGAAGGAAGGGGAGGATGGGAAGAGGAGGGGAGGACCAGGGTAAGGGGGCTGAATTCTAACTTCTCCTAGGGAGAGGGGGAGTGGAGATTGGATAGGAAGAAGGAAGGGGAGGATGGGAAGAGGAGGGGAGGACCAGGGGAAGGGGGCTGCATTCTAACTTCTCCTAGGGAGAGGGGGAGTGGAGATGGGATAGGAAGAAGGAAGGGGAGGATGGGAAGAGGAGGGGAGGACCAGGGGAAGGGGGCTGAATTCTAACTTTTCCCAGGGAGAGGTTCCAGGTCTGGGGGCTGCTGGCAGCTGGCTGCCACTCAAGCCTAGTTCTACAGTACTTCTACACAGACGGAGGCTGGGGGAGAGTGTTAATGGGATTACTCATGCATAGGCAGAGCAGAGTAGGAGGGGATGGAGGGATGAATGGAGAAAGAGATGGGGAAAGGGATGGAAGGGGTTTGGTTTGGGCTCTTTCGGTTTGCTGTCTGTCATTCTAGCCAGAGCTTCAGTGGCGCTGTCATTCTAAGGCAGGGTTCCCCAACTGGTGGCCCGCGGGTCAAATTTGCAAAGGGTTTGAAGAATCTCTCTCTATATACAGTATATAAAGATGTTGTTGGACATAAAAGGCTGTAAAAACAGTGATTTACATTTTGGAAATATGTTCCAAAGTATTCCCAGACGTAATAGAGAGATATATGAGATTGTATCCACATGTAAATATTATATCTGCTCTGTTTGGGCTTCTTGCGGTCAATTTGCAGTCAACAAATTATTTGTAATTATGTTCCGGCCCCCTGACTATCCGCTCAATAACAAATTGGCCCGCTGCTGAATCGAGTCGATGATCCCTGTTCAAAGGCATCTGTGGATTCTCTAGGCTCTCCCTTCTGATAGCTTCTTCATTGGATCTGCCAGCACTTCTTCATTTGCTCTATCTGTCTTTCTCTCTTCATGAACCTCACATCCTCAGTTTGTGCTCTCTCTCACTCTCTCGGTCTCTGTCTCCCTCTCGGTCTCTGTCTCCCTCTCGGTCTCTGTCTCCCTCTCGGTCTCTGTCGCTCTCTACCTCTCTCTCACTCTCTCGGTCTCTGTCGCTCTCTACCTCTCTCTCTCTCTCAAGTTGTGTGCTCTCATTCTCTCTGTCTGGTATTCAGCCTGTGTCAGCACCCCTCCCTCTATCCCTTCTCTCCTTCCCTCTCTCCCTCCTTCCCTCCCCCTCCCTCCCTCCTTCCCTCCTTCCCTCTCTCATTCTGAATCAGCAGGGGACTGTGAGTGGCGTGTGAGCTGAGCAGACATGGCATCTTCATTTGACTGCGCCCAAATGAGCCTTGAGTAATGGCAGGGGACACAGAATAATGAGCCGCAAGCTTCTCCCTGATTGGTGGATTGAAGGGCTGACTGGTAGCTGAATACACACGCACGCATGGACGCACACACACGGATGCAGTCACATACACACACACGTTAGATACATACTGTACTTTACACATTTGACGTGCAGAGGGCAGAGGTGTCACTGGAGACGGAGGGACTGGAGACGGAGGGAGGTCGTATAGACTCTGCCATGTTGGTTAGATGTAATCACTGCTAGGGGAGGGAGTAGCTTGTAGCCTACCTACAGACCTGGGTTAGATGGGATGATTGAGCTTGTCCTTTGCAATGGAGAATAGAAAAGTCACAAAATAATAAACCCCGTCCACCTGGTTTTCCAGGCGGGCTAAAGCAAGTGCTGAAAGTATTTGAAAATGTTTGAATAGTATTTGAACCCAGGTCTGCCTGTCTGCCGGACTGACTGCCTGTCTGCCGGACTGACTGCCTGTCTGCCAGTGGACTACAAGCTGTGTGTTGAGAGTAGAGAGGCATGAGGCGTGAGTCTGGATGAGCAATGACCTGATTGCTGCAGGATCAGGGATGGATGAAAGTGGAAGGTGTCCCTGTGATTGCTAAGAGCTCGCCTCTCTCCCTGTCCATTTGCAATTCAGTTCTGTCATAGTGATATGGAAGAGGGGATAGAGGAGGAAGTGAGGAAATAAGAAGAAGAGAGAGAGAGGGAAAGAGAGAGAAAGAAAAAAAAGAGAAAAAAAAAAATCTACATCAACCGGATACATAGTTTACACAACAAAATGTATTCCAATTAAAGGGGCAATCTGGGATTGGTACTTCCAGTTTATGGACTTGAACTTAATGATATATAGCAGGTAGCCTAGTGGTTAGAGTGTTGGACTTGTACCCGGAAGGTTGTAAGATCGAATCCTGAGCTAATAATCTGTCGTTCTGCCCCTGAACAAAGCAGTAAACCCACTGTTCCCTGGTAGACCCTCATTGAAAATAAGAATTTGTTCTTAACTGACTTGCCTAGTTAAATAAAGGTCAAATATATATATAGTAATTGATTTGAGTCTCAGATTGGCCCTTTAACATCAAATCAAGAAATAATTGTAGGACTAATTTCCCCGCACTGTTGTACTTAATAATATATCTTACGTCATTTGGTTGTTCTTGGCCGTCGTATTCGTCTGGCTCCTCCCCCCTCTCTTTCTCTCCTTCGCTGTGTCGAGGCTGTTAGGACTTTACACTGGCCCACTCACAATCTGCTCATCAGAAGGACTACGTATTCGTCTGGCTCCTCCCCCCTCTCTTTCTCTCCTTCGCTGTGTCGAGGCTGTTAGGACTTTACACTGGCCCACTCACAATCTGCTCATCAGAAGGACTACGCACACATCCTGCAGACCCATACAGGTGCACACACACGCACCAACACCCCACGTACAAATACACACACACAAACTCACGTCTGGAACTCACAGCCCAACAGGTAGTCCTGCCTGTCTGTCAACGGTCTTCCAAAACAGTATGACGGAATCAACAGCAGGGCTGAAACTGACTAACTAGTTGCCTCCCTTGGCAGCCATCTTACTTTACACTGAACTAAAAAATGGCTCGATGCCATTAATTGTGATTAGTTTGCTTGGTGTGATACAAATCCATCTTATACTTAGACACCCATTAAAATAACATCCCATCCCATTTAGTCTCCCTCAGTTCTACCAACACAACACAGAATACCATTTTTTCTAGAAATATCAGATAAACACTGTCTCTACACAGTATAAACTGTCGCCCTCCTCTTCCTTTGTCTCTCTCCCCCTCTCCCTCCTTCCTTCCCTCCTCTTCCTCTGTCTCTCTCCCCCTCTCCCTCCCTCCTTCTCCTCTGTCCGTCTGGGTCACCCCCGCGCCACGTGTCTCGGTAATTAGCATGGCGATGTCACTGGCTGCCAGGCCGCCGCTTGCCTCGCACACACACACACACACACACACACACACACACACACACACACACACTCTCAAACACTGCTGCGAGGCTGCCGTGTGCCCATTCAGTGGATTTATGGGGGCGGCTGTGGAGGTGACTGGTTCCCAGGTGGGCCTGGGAGGACGGCGTGCGGCTGGCGGGGTCCAGAGGAAACACGGATGCCCTACTAATGAGGGGGACGCCAGGTCGCCAACGGGGGGCCGGACGAGTGTCAGGGATATGCAGATAAGAAGGGGACTAGGTAATAAATCATAGGAGAGAGGGAAAGGAACGGATTATGTGCGCGTGTACGTCTGTGTGTGTACGTCTGTGTGTGTACGTCTGTGCGTGTACGTCTGTGTGTGTAGTCACACACGGCAGCAGAGCACCGCTGACACACGTGGACGCCATGTGTCAGCGTCTCTCTTTCTTTCTCTCTCTCTTTCTCTGCCAACCTTACAAGGACAAGATGTCCATGTAATGTTCCTTATTCATGACCTCCCCGTCCTCCATTTCCATAGCTGTATTTCCATTACAGAATATGTCAATCTGCAGCTTTCCTGCCCTAGTTGTAGCCCGCCATTCCCACTGCACTATACCTATAGCGTTCACTTACCTGTGTGTAAAGTCAAGTGGAGTTTCTCTATGGTTCCTCAGCATGTCTATCGACGGCCATATTGTTTTTTAAATCCCAGTTCAAATCGAACGTGTCAGGTGACTCAGGTCTAGGTTGATTGTAATGGAAGCAGGTTGAGATGCAGCAGTAAATGTTCGATCTCAAAATAACAACGGAATAAAAACATCTCAAGGACGTTGATTTCCGAGAGAGAAAGAGAGAGAGAGAGAAAAGTAAAACACTAGGTGAAACCACTTTAATCCCACCCTAAGCGTTATCCAACGAGGCGATGGAAGCATTTTAGAAGATTAAAAAACGTCAAGAGATACGCCAAGAGTCCCTGGACACTGCTTCATCAATTTTAAAGTGATGTCCTTTTTAAAAAAAAAATGTAACTTTCAAGTGTACTTACAACTACAAAGTGCTCTCTTGGGGGGCCCAAAGTGTCTCTGTCTGCCAGCCCCAGACAGACTTGACCTGAGTGGCCTATCCAAGGTCTAACTCCAAGCGTCAGTCTAATCGAGCCAGGAGGGGTTGTTGGTGATTGCACACAACCCATAGAAGATTGAAAATGGCCACTCGCCAATTCCTTGCTGGGTGTTTTTCTCCCTGTGATAAAAATATGTGGTTCAAATTGAAGTTCTGACAATTTTCACTGCTGCAGATCGCTCTGGTCCTGACCTTTGTGCGTTGGCCTTGTGTTTGAGTGGAAATTGTACCTGGGTTTCGATTGGTTGCCATGCTTGATCTTCTGAAATGACGATCTCGCTGACCGGGGTTGTTGGCCTCGGTCACCCACCTCAGAGTGCTCTGCCGCTAGCTTTTTCAACCGAGAGCCGAACTTCTGCCGCAAAACCAATTGATAACACTTTCCCACAGCTACATTTTTGAAGTACACTTTGACTCAGACGCACCATTCCTGATCTAAGAAAGACTTGTTGACCAGACGCAACATTTTAGATAAAGAAACACTATTTTGTCTGGTCTTGCCTTTTATGGATAATAACATTTAGAAGGTTTCTTTGAAGTCAAGGTCGTGAACTTGTAAAATAAAATAGTGTATAGTTTACATGTTTATTGTTGAGGATCCAAACTGGACTTGTCGTTCATTTATTGTGCTTCTCTATGGTCTCAATAGTGATCCAGAAAAGAGGATACAGATTTAAGATTGTTCAGTTCATGTGTTCCATTCTCAACTCAAAAAAATGAAGATGTGGTCAAATGAGACAGAATTTGTGAGCCCTCTGACAAATTCCCGGTTCCACACCGAGCACTATACACGTCAGGTAACACCAAGGATCTTTAACCTAGTACATTCAGCATTTGAGCCCAGACTCAGACAAATTGTTCAGCGCAGTAGCTCTAACCTAGCTCTATATCTCAACACGTGTCAGACAGCTGTGAAAGCAAGAGGAGATTACACTTGTTATGAATTCTGCCAGCCAAGCACAAAAACCAAAAGCCTTTGAGCATGAAATGTATTTCTTTACCAACCTGTCTCCACACTATCCACACTCTACAGACCGCTAGACAGTGGCAGGCACAACATATCACTTCCAGCCCACTAGCTCATCTTACTTTATCTGTGCTGTGGTGAGTTGTTCTCTTTCCAGAAACAATATTTCAGAAAGTCACAGAAGAGAACTCCTCTTGAGTCCTGCTACACTAGACGTTCCTAGTTCTGAGTTCGAAGTCCCGAGTTTTAAGTTCTTAGGTTGTGAGTCAAACAGACGCTACTGTTCCTTTAAGAAAATGAGTCAATTTGCTACTATAATGTAACATGCTGCTATTTAAAAACAGCAGATTGGGGGTGCCAGATGTCTGATGTTTCTCCATTAGTCACAGCTCAGTGGTGAAGAGGGTAAAGTCAGACCACACCAACAGGACACAGTGGCAAACAGCCAAAGTCATAGGAGCAGAGAGAGAGAGAGAGAGCGAGAGAGAGAGCGAGCAGCAGTAAAATAACTATAGCGAGGCTATTAGTCAAGGTAATTGAGGTAATATGTACATGCAGGTAGAGTTATTAAAGGGACTATGCATAGATAATAAACAGAGAGTAGCAGCAGCGTAAAAGAGGGGGGCAACACAAATAGTCTGGGTAGCCAATTGATTAGATGTTCAGGAGTCGTATGGCTTGGGAGTAGAAGCTGTTGAGGTTTGGGATAGTGAAAGCAGAAATCTCAAAAACAACTTTATATCATTGGATTTGCAAACTTCGCACGCACACACACACACACAGGGAAAGAAAGAAGAAAAAAGTAAATCTAATGATCTTTCATCATAATCCCGTTACTGTTACATAATTGAAGACTCTCCTAACAGTCATTCATTTCCTATCATCTTCCTTTCAGTGGTGGTTCTAGACCATTTCAACTGGGGGGGACCAAGCTGGGGCCAGTTGTACTGTTAGAGGGGCCAGTTACATTACGTTATTGATGTCATATTGTTTTCTTCACTGAATTTCAGGAATTAGCAGGCAAAAGACCATTTTCATAATTTATTAGCATTTTCTGTCTAACGGATGTAAAAAAATGAACGATAGCTAAATTTTGTTATGTAAAAATGATTTCATACTCCACATTTAGGGGGGCCACAAGGGGGTCCAAAACTGTTGTCACATGAGCACTGCATCCCCCCCCCCAGAACCACTAGTGCTTCCTTTGCTGTTAATTCAGTGTGAGAATTCATGGAGATTGACTTGACTTTTAACCAACTTGTTGTTTCAGTAAAGCAACAGTGTAGCGTTGTTGAATGCAGAGACAATCAGACACCCAGGCTACCATGCTAATAGTGCTCTCTTATTCTGAAGAGATTAGCAATCTGAGAACCATCACCATATCACACTCTCTCAGTACAGGTTTCACCCCTGGCATCCAAACATCAACTCACAATGTTAGAATGTAGTTTTCTGACTCCATTGATTGAGACGTGCAGAGTTTCTATATCTAGAGCCGTTTTATAAAGTAAGACAATTTCTAGGCAAGGCAACGGTTTGATCCAGACTCAATGTGCAATGTAGGCTTTGCTATGTCCTTCTAATTGTCTCTCTCTCTCTCTCTCTCTCTCTCTCTCTCTCTCTCTCTCTCCGTGCCTCTCTTTCTTTGAGATACCATCGAATTAAATGTTAGTTGTCACATGCGCCGAATACCACAGGTATTGCTTACTTACAATCCCTCAACCGACAATGCAGTTTAAGAAAAATAACACTAAAAAAATTAAAAAATTAAAAAAGTAACAAATAATAAAAGAGCAGCAGTAAAATAACTATAGCGAGGCTATTAGTCAAGGTAATTGAGGTAATATGTACATGCAGGTAGAGTTATTAAAGGGACTATGCATAGATAATAAACATAGAGTAGCAGCAGTGTAAAAGAGGGGGGCAACACAAATAGTCTGGGTAGCCAATTGATTAGATGTTCAGGAGTCGTATGGCTTGGGGGTAGAAGCTGTTGAGAAGCCTCTTGGACCTAGAATTGGTGCTCCGGTACTGCTTGCCGTGTGGTAGCAGAGAGAACAGTCTATGACTAAGGTGGCTGGAGTCCTTGACCATTTTTAGTGCCTTCCTCTGACACCGCCTGGTATAGAGGTCCTGGATGGCAGCTCTCAACCTGTTCCACTACTGACTCCCACATAAATGTGTGGGTGGCAGTGGCAGCTCCTCAACTTCTCATCGTCAGGGTTCTCTCTGCCCTCTGTCTTTGTTTTTATTCTTAAACAACCAGATTCATCAAGAGCTTCACATTTCCTCTGTCAGGAGGTGTTTAAACATGTTGGTGGAAGCGTATTCTTTTTCAAATGTTTTCTCAGAAACCAACATACTGAGTGTAAACTAGGCCAGTACAGCATAGCTATGGTGTGTTATGCTCTTCCTACAAACTAATCTATCATTTAGACACTGGAAATATATGTTTTATCTGGAGAAAATAACAAATGGAGTAAATACATACCCGTTGTTACTCATTTCTACTTCTCTCACTCACTCACTCACTCACTCACTCACTCACTCACTCACTCACTCACTCACTCACTCACTCACTCACTCACTCACTCACTCACTCACTCACTCACTCACTCACACACACACACACACACACACACACACACACACACACACACACACACACACACACACACACACACACACACACACACACACACACACACACACACACACACACACACACACACACACACACACAAATTCTGTTGTTTCCATTAATCTTTCCAGTGAGGCATTGGAAGTCAAACTGGCAAGGCAGCTGGTAGGCGTGTGTGTGTGTATGTGTGTGTGCGTGCGTGCGTGCCTGTGTGTGTGTGTGTGTTACAGTCAACCAGCTCTCACAGTCTCCCGTCAGAATTAGACGTTCATCCATGTTTCTCAAAAGTCAAAGTTGTTGAATTTTTTAAGGTTAGGCATTAACTCTGAATTTTTTAAGGTTAGGCATTAACTCTGAATAGTTAAGGTAAGGGTAAAGGTTTGGGATAGTCTGAAAGCAGAAATCTCAAAAACGACTTTATATCACTGGATCTGCAAACTTTGCAACCTTTGGAATCAGAAGCAGATGTTCCCACAACGCTCTAGCAAAACTGAAACTTACTTGAAGGCAACAACGCTCATTGTTGCCCCTAGTGGCAGGTTTCCACATCATCTCCCAACGTCCTCAGACATGGATTGACGTCAAATAATGACTTGTATCACGGGTGACCTGGCTGGTTACAGTATCCTGTCTACCAGTCACCGTGAATTAATATTTAATCAGTCATTAATAAAAGGCAGCTATGAGAAGAGAATAGACCTCCTATTGGAGAGTATAGTGGGTTATACATGGAATGGATATAAAGGGGGCCATGCAATGGCACCACACACACACACACACACACACACATGCACGCCCGCACGCACACACACACACACACACACACACACACACACACACACACACACACACACACACACACACACACACACACACACACACACAGGGAAAGAAAGAAGAAAAAAGTAAATCTAATGATCTTTCATCATAATCCCGTTACTGTTACGTAATTGAAGACTCTCCTAACAGTCATTCATTTCCTATCATCTTTCTTTCAGTGGTGGTTCTAGACCATTTCAACTGGGGAGGACCAAGCTGGGGCCAGTTGTACTGTTAGAGGGGCCAGTTACATTACGTTATTGATGTCATATTGTTTTCTTCACTGCATTTCAGGAATTAGCAGGCAAAAGACCATGTTCATAATCATTCAACAATTTATTAGCATTTTCTGTCTAATAACGGATGTAAAAAAATGAACGATAGCAAAAATTTGTTATGTAAAAATGATTTCATACTCCACATTTAGGGGGGCCACAAGGGGGTCCAAAACTGTTGTCACATGAGCACTGCCCCCCCCAGAACCACTAGTGCTTCCTTTGCTGTTAATTCAGTGTGAGAATTCATGGAGATTGACTTGAAGGCTAAGTCAGAAATGACATCCTGTTCTTTATATAGAGTGCACTACATTTGACCACAGCCCTACCCTATTTCATAAATAGTTTTCTATATAGTTCACTTTATTTTAGGTCCCTAGGCTCTGGTCAAAAGTAATACACTATAGGGAATAATAGCTCTCTGGTCAAAAGTAGTGCACTCTATAAGGGATAGGATATCATTTGGGATGCACCCTTTGCTGTACTGCAGAGGACAGTTGTGTAGCTGCTTCTTGTCTATAGACAGCAGGATATCCCACCCACTCTTTCTTACAGATTTGCCAGTCAAAACTTGACGGATGTGATCAAATGTCATGATTGATTGGATTCCCTGCTGAGTGATAATCTACTGTAGTTCTAAAATATACAATTATATTTTAATGGAACAACACAATTCTGTCAGTGAATGCAGCAGTTGTTGAGCGTGAAAAACCCAGCAGCGTTGCAGTCCTTGAGACAATCAAACCGGCCGGTGTGCCTGACACCTACTACCATGCCCCGTTCAAAGGCACTTAAATATTGTGTCTTGCCCATTCACCCTCTGAATGGCACACAAACACAATCCATGTCTCAATTGTCTCAAGGCTTAAAAATCATTTTTTAACCTGTAATGATTGTCTTCGGGTGAAAGAGAGGAGGACCAAGATGCAGCGTGATGATAATCCATATTTAATGGGAATACTTAAACACCGAACAAAAACAACAAACGGCCCGAACCCGAAACAGTCCCGTAACGTGAACACTGGAACAGGAACAATCACCCACAAAATACCCAAAGAATATGGTTCCCAATCAGAGACAACGATAGACAGCTGACTCTAATTGATAACCAATCTAGGCAACCATAGACTTACAAAACACCTAGAAAAGGGAAACACCCCCATAAACATACAAGACGGAAACACATACATCACCCATGTCAAACCCTGACCTAACCAAAATAACAAAGAAAACAAAGAATACTAAGGTCAGGGTGTGACATAACCATTCTCTTCTCCTTCATCTGCACCGATTGAAGTGAATTTAACATGTGGTTTCCATGGTTTCCAGGTGTTTGATGCCATTCCATTTGCTCCATTCCAGCCATTATGATGAGCCATCCTCCCCTCAGCAGCCTCCACTGATATATACCCATGCTCTTTGAGTCTACTCTACAATATCATATTTTAAGCCCATGTAATGATGAAATGCATCCTGGAGTACTTGTTTTTCATTTAAAAAAAGATATTCTCTACAAGACAAGGCAATACGTTGATTGCTTACAATGGTAGGTCAAGTAGGTCAAGTCAAAGCTTGGAGGAGAGAGAGAGAGATGGAATGAAAGAGAAAGGGCGAGAGAAAGAGAGAGGGAGAAAAAGAAAGAGAAAGAGAGAAAAAGAAAGTGAGAGAGAGAAAGAACAAGAGTGAAAGAGAGAGGGGCGTGATAATGTGTTGCAATTCATTGAAGTCACCTTTTCTACCTTCCTTTAACACCGGGGCCTCAGTTCTGTTATTTGAAGAATGGAAACCATGTACATGTCATAAACCACAACCTTCAAGCGGTTGCCTTGTTTGCTTCACTACATCAAATGTCTTTTTGTTACCTCTTTCTTCAACTTCCAACCAAGTGCTTTGAACATGTCTGACTTCAGCATTGGGGGAATTATCGTGGACGTAGGACACTACTAGAGTGACTTACTACTCTATCTTTGTTCCATGTTATTTTTGACCTGATTGTCTGCCTGAAGCGTCTAGGCATACTGTATGGCTGCGTTTGCTGACATGACTGGCGAGACAGTTGAGAAAGAGTGTTCTTCACAGTTACAATGATGGTGTGTGGAGTCCTACATGGGAATGCTGATTTAGCTGCTCCCATTAACCACAAGCCATTATTAGCCATTCTTGTCAAACCACAGGCTGAACAAATGTTTTGTTTCTACAATGACAACAGATAGATTTTATAGCTGCTATAGAATAGCTTCCTTATAGCTTGTCAGCAGATAGTCTACTATTCCTCCTCAACAGCACTTAGTGTAGCTTCCCAATCAACAGACAGCTGCATAGCATGGTGCTCCATAAACTCCATCTTACCAGCCTCAAGGGTGATGCCGGTCTGTTTCTATTTGAACCAACTTGTTGTTTCAGTAAAGCAACAGTGTAGCGTTGTTGACTGCAGAGACAATCAGACACCCAGGCTACCATGCTAATAGTGCTCTCTTATTCTGAAGAGACGAGCGATCTGAGAACCATCACAATATCACACTCTCTCAGTACAGGTTTCACCCCTGGCATCCAAACATCAACTCACAATATTAGAATGTAGTTTTCTGACTCCATTGATTGAGACGTGCAGAGTTTCTATATCTAGAGCCGTTTTATAAAGTAAGACATTTTCTAGGGAAGGCAACGGTTTGATCCAGACTCAATGTGCAATGTAGGCTTTGCTATGTCCTTCTAATTGTCCATCTCTCTCTCTCTCTCTCTCTCTCCATGCCTCTCTTTCTTTGAGATACCATCAAATTAAATGTTAGTTGTCAAGTGCCGAATCCCTCAACCGACAATGCAGTTTAAGAAAAATAACACAAAAATTAAATAAAATATTTTTAAAGTAACAAATAATTAAAGAGCAGCAGTAAAATAACTATAGCGAGGATATTAGTCAAGGTAATTGAGGTAATATGTACATGCAGGTAGAGTTATTAAAGTGACTTGTGCATAGATAATAAACAGAGAGTAGCAGCAGTGTAAAAGAGGGGGGCAACACAAATAGTCTGGGTAGACAATTGATTAGATGTTCAGGAGTCTTATGGCTTTGGGGTAGAAGCTGTTGAGAAGCATCTTGGACCTAGAATTGGTGCTCCGGTACTGCTTGCCGTGCGGAGAGAAGAGAGAACAGTCTATGACTAAGGTGGCTGGAGTCCTTGACCATTTTTAGGGCCTTCCTCTGACACCGCCTGGTATAGAGGTCCTGGATGGCAGCTCTCAACCTGTTCCACTACCGACTCCCACATAAATGTGTGGGTGGAAGCGCCAGTTCCTAAACGTATCATCGTCAGGATTCTCTCTCTGCCCTCTCTCTCTCTCTCTCTCCCCTCTCTCTCTCTCTCTCTCTCTCTCTCTCTCTCTCTCTCTCTCTCTCTCTGTCTCTCTCTGTCTCTCTGTCTCTCTCTCTCTCTCTCTCTCTCTCTCTCTTATTATCGTCAGGATTCTCTCTGCCCTCTGTCTTTGTTTTTATTCTTAAACAACCAGATTCATCAAGAGCTTCACATTTCCTCTGTCAGGAGGTGTTAAAACATGTTGGTGGAAGCGTATTCTTTTTCAAATGTTTTCTCAGAAACCAACATACTGAGTGTAAACTAGGCCAGTACAGCATAGCTATGGTGTGTTATGCTCTTCCTACAAACTAATCTATCACTTAGACACTGGAAATATATTTTTTATCAGGAGAAAATAACAAATGGAGTAAATACATACCCGTTGTTACTCATTTCTACCTCACTCACTCACTCACTCACTCACACACACACACACACACACACACACACACACACACACACACACACACACACACACACACACACACACACACA